>NC_087213.1:2251927-2261927 GCF_015104395.2 Macrobrachium nipponense | reverse complement strand
AGAACCTAACAGGGTAAACTAGATACAACTCTGTTGTAAAAAAAAAAAAAAAAAAAAAAAAACTACACCTCATGACCATTTTAGCGCAAAGTGGAGTTGTAACAAAAAACTACAACTGAAGACCATTTACTCAAAATGAGAGTTGTAAAAAAGAATAAATAAATAAAAAACGACAACTAAAGACCATTTTAGCGCAAGGTGGTGAATTTCCATAATACGGTCCAGCTGTCTTGGATTAACCAAAGTACTTGGTTGCCCCAGGCACGGATTAACGAAAAGGAAGCCAACAATATAAAACAAGAATGACTGATAATAACCCTTAGTCTTTTTAAACCTTCAGCTGAAACACTTTTAGGACCGGAAGAAGAGGCCTCCAAATGAAAATCAGTCTGCAGAGAGAGAGAGAGAGAGAGAGAGAGAGATTGAAAGGAATTTCAGTAACAATATTAACTATCACCTATAACCACTGAAAGCAATGGTGGCCATTAGGGCAAGGATTATGAAGAAAATTTATATATATATATATATATATATATATATATATATATATATATATATATATATATATATATATATATATAATGCTTAAAAAATCACAGTAGTAGATGCACGTGACTTCATAAATAAGCGAATCCCACAGGTTGAAAATTATGGAATTTTTTTAGACAAAACTCTTACAAGAATTTTGCCAAAAAGCCAAAAATTATTTGGTTTAGATTATGTGGATGATATCTTCCTGTATTTGGTCAGTTCACAAAAAATAAAATCTCCAGGAATTCCTTAATAATCTCAATAATTTAGTACCTTCTATAAAATTTACTGTAGAGGAAGAAAGAAATTGTAATTTGAATTTTCTTGATGTAACTGTCCATAGAAATGATAGAAATTTCACCTTTTCAGTCTTTCGAAAATCAACTAACATTGCCTCTTTTGTTCATTACTACTCCAATCACCATCAAATGTTAAATTCTCTGTTTTTACTGGGATGTTCCTAGGGCTTCTTTACTTGTCTGTAGCCCGCACTTTATTGACGCTGAAATTAAAACTATTTATGATATTGCATGAAACTTAAAATACCCAAGGACTTTTGTTAGATGTGGCATGGAAAAGAGCTAGAAAAACATTTTATTCAACTAATGACAAACTTGAATTTAGTAAGCATAACATTCTAAAATTACCCTATGATGAAAGGCTTTTAGATATTCCTAGAATTTTAAAGCTTTTTAAACTTAATGTTGTTTTTTTTTCAGTAATATTAATGTCAAGAGTTTAGTAATCAAAAATTCTCCTAAAGATCTTCCAGGCAGCTATATATGAAATTCCTTGCAAAAAGTGTGATAAAGTCTATTACGGACAGACCGGTAAATCTCTTACACACGTCTCAAACAACATCAATATTCTGTGAGAACTGGGCAATACGAATGCATTATTTGTACATATGAGAGATTTAGACCATTCTATTAACTGGAGTCAGCAAGAGCCTTAATCCCATGTAATGACACAGTTAAAGGAATATCATTGAATCTTGTTTCATCAAGTCAAATAATAGAAATGTTCTAAATTTAAGTCTTGGTTTATTTAAACTGGATGCTTTCATAATGAAAAAAGTTGTAGATAAATATAAGCACAAAATTAATATATTCAGTTTTTACATGTTTTGGACTGTAAAGAAACTTTGTAATTTCGGTTAGGGGTCAAATCTGTTTAGGTTTGTGACCGTGTGATATCCGATAATCCTGGATTCTCTCTTTTTATTTTTATTTTTTAAACCCTTTTGACATTAACCATCTGGTATTCTTGATCTTGTTTTGTACCTGAGACCTTTCTCTCCAATTGTACTTCATTAACTTCCTTGACAATGTCCGAGTAAGACAAAGCGCTTGGATTTCTGACTATCATTTTCCTGAGGGATTCGCTTATATATATATATATATATATATATATATATATATATATATATATATATATCTATATATATATATAATTTTTTTTTTTTTTGGCTACTACTAAAATTCGGAATCGTTTGCCTATAATATTGCAGTTGTGGGATCGTCTGAATTCCAAGTGTTTAAGAGCGGAGGGATTCATTCCTCTTGTTTATTTATTTATCCTCCCTCTCTCTCTCTCTCTGGGGATGATTGCAGAGATCTGCATCCAAAAATATGTAAAAACCTAAAAGAAGGAAAGGATGTAAGTTCGACAAAAAATGCAAATATATGCACCCTGTAGCCATGAATCATAATCAAAATAATAACCAAACCAAGTAATAAAATCCAAAATAAGAAAGAAACAAATAAAGAGAGAAATCAAGAATATCAGGTAAAAGAGAAAAGCAAACCACCAATGAGATATGCAGAGGTGTCAGCAAAAAATTTCAAAGCATCAGCTCCGAAATTCTACTCAAGAGATAATAACTGTATTTATTATGCAAGAGGATATTGCAGAAACGGAGAAAATTGCAGATTCAGACACAAAATGAATAATTATGATGAAGGAAGATCAAATATTATGGAAAAGTTGGATTTTTTTAATGTCAGAATTTCTGGAAATGAAAAAAAGAACAACATACCAGAACAGGAAAGAGACATGGGAAAATCCTTATTACTACCAGTATTAAATGAAGGAGAAAACAAACCGCAAACTATCATAGTGATGAATGCGCAGGGTTTAGTTACGAGAATAACTCAAAAAGAAAAATAGAGTACTTTAAGAAGAACTAACCCAAAATGAAAAGAAATAAATAGATTAATTAATGAAATATAAGGTTGAAACCAACCTGGAGGTATTTTTCCCAAGAGACTGGGAATGATGATCAAATAAAAGGGTTCCAAACTTATAGATCAGATAGAAAAAATAGGAATCAAGGGGGAACCGCAATATCTGGGGAAAGACAAAAACAAGGAAAAATATATGAGAAATATAGTAATCAGAATGTGAATTAATAGCGGTTAGAATTTGAATCTGAAAATTGATGACATAGTAATATATAGACCTCCTAATACTAAAGAGTTTGACTTAATAATTGAAAAATTGGATGATATATGTAGAAATCACAAGACTGGACTATTCTCCTATCTGGTGACTTCAACTTTCCTTTCGTAGAATGG
Organism: Macrobrachium nipponense; assembly: GCF_015104395.2. Taxonomy (NCBI): domain Eukaryota; kingdom Metazoa; phylum Arthropoda; class Malacostraca; order Decapoda; family Palaemonidae; genus Macrobrachium; species Macrobrachium nipponense. The sequence continues at coordinate 2,258,820 of NC_087213.1, read as the reverse complement.
AAAGAACGAATAGGAGATTGTGGTTGTACTTATACATATAAAAAGAGAGTAATAGTAGTGCAGAAGATAAGAGGCAATTTGAAAAGCTATTAGATATGCTACTAGAATACAACATTCAACAAATAAATCACCTGCCAACAAGAAAGGAAAAATACTTTAGACCTAGTATTTGTGAACGAGATGAATTATGTTAAAGAAATAATAGTTTATAATGCGAGTATTTCAGACCATAATGTCTAGAATTAACAGTTCATTCCAAGCAAGTGAAAATAGAGATAAGCAAGAAATGAAAAAAGTGGGAAGGATATGGAAAATACAACTTCTACAGTAAAAATATAAAATGGTCAGAAATTAAATGAAGAATTAAACAAAGATATGGGATAACATTTTCGTAAGTGATGACATAAGGGTAAATACGGAGATATTATATATATTGGAGAAAATAGTGGAAAAATATATACCGAAGAAGAAAAGTAAACATCATTCATGCATACCAAGAGACAGAAGGATCTTGTTTCCAGAAAATCAGAAAGTGGAAAAAAGGTCTTGCAAAAGAAAAAAATGCATGGAAAGTTATAGAACTAAAAAGTAAGATAGAACATGCAGAACAAAAGATTATACAATCAAAAGAAAATGAAAAACGGGACTTGGAAGAAAAAAACCCTATTAAATATCAAGCAAAACCCCAAACTATTATACTCATATGCGAAGAAGATGAATAAAAGAAGAATAGAAATAGGCCCTCTGAGAATTGAAGGGAGATTAACGAATGAAAAAAAGAAATTTGCAACATACTGGCAGAACGATATAGTAGAGAATTCACCCCTAGAATAGATAATGAAGATAATGATATAGAAGTAAGGGAAGAAAATAGGAAGGTATTTAGCTGACATAGAAATTAATGAAGCTGATATTGTGCAGGCAATTAATGAAATTAAAAATGGAGCTGCTGCAGGGCCGGATGGAGTCCCCTGCTATTTTTGTTAAAGAAAGTAGTTCATTCTATCGCAAAGCCACTTGCATATTATTAAGACAAAGTGTAGATACAGGCAAGATTTATGATGAGCACAAATTAGCATATTATCACCCCTACTTTCAAAAGTGGGATCAAGACTAGAGGCAAGTAATTATAGGCCTGTGAGTCTAACATCACATATTATGAAAGTTGTATGAAAGGGTAATGAAGAAAAATATTATGAAACATTTAATAAAAAATAATTTGTTTAATATAGGACAACACGGTTTCGTACCCGGAAAAAGTACACAAACCCAACTGTTAGTCCACCGTGAGAACATATTCAAAAATATGAAAAGCGGAAATGAAACAGATGTGGTTTATCTAGACTTTGCAAAAGCTTTTGACAAAGTAGACCATAATATATTAGCAAAGAAAATTAGAAAACACAATATCGTAGATAAAGTAGGAAGATGGTTAAAGAATTTTTACACAACGAAAACAGATAGTTATTGCAAACGATGAGAAATCGGATGAAACCAAGGTAATATCCGGTGTGCCACAAGGTACGGTGCTAGCTGCAATATTGTTTGTTATTATGATTTGAAAGACATAGACAGTAATGTTAAGGCTTCGGTAGTGAGTAGTTTCGCTGCGATGCACAATAAATAAAAGTAGAGAAATTAATTCTTGTTGGAATGAATATAGGAACGCTCTACAAAGAGACCTTAACAAAGTATATGATTGGGCAGAGGTAAACTAGGATGGTATTTAACTCTGATAAATTTGAATCAATAAATTATGGAGACAGAGAAGGAAAGCTATATGCATATAGGGGACCTAATAATGAGGCAATCACAAATAAGGAAGCAGTTAAAGACCTTGGTGTGATGATGAATAGGAACATGTTATGCAATGATCAAATAGCAATTCTGTTGGCAAAATGTAAAGCAAAATGGGAATGTTGTTACGGCACTTCAAAACAAGAAAAGCTGAACACATGATTATGCTTTATAAAACATATGTTCGTAGTCCACTTGAATATTGCAATATGATATGGTAACCACACTATCAAAAGGATATTGCACAAATAGAGAGTGTACAAAGGTCCTTTACAGCTAGAATAGAAGAAGTTAAGGACCTAGACTACTGGGAAAGACTACAATCCTTAAAATTATATAGTCTAGAAAGGAAAGAGAACGCTACATGATAATTCAGGCATGGAAAGGGAAGATAAGGAAGGAATAACAGAAAATATCATGGAACTAAAAATATCAGAAAGAGCAAGCAGAGGTAGATTAATAGTGCCCAAAACTATACCAGGAAAAATAAGGAAAGCACACAGGACATTAATCCACTACGCACCAGCATCGATAATGCAGCGTCTATTCAATGCGTTGCCAGCTCATCTGAGGAATATCAGGAGTGAGCGTAGATGTGTTTAAGAATAAGCTCGACAAATATCTAAACTGCATCCCAGACCATCCAAGATTGGATGATGCAAAATATACCGGAAGATTGTACTAGCAACTCTCTGGTAGACATTAGAGGCGCCTCACACTGAGGGACCTGGGGCAAACCCCGAACGAACTTGTAAGGTCTGTAAGGTAAGGTAAGGTCTCTCTCTCTCTCTCTCTCTCTCTCCTCTCTCATCTCCTCTCTCTCTCTCCTCTCTCTCTCTCTGGCGGCCTGATTCCCTCTGGGCCATCTTAAAGCTTAGGTTTACAGACGGTTAAGTCAGACCATAAGGGATTTCAGATGATGATTTAAAGAAAGAAGCAAAGACGAGAACGAAACGAAAGAAAGAAGGAAAGACAGAACGAAGGAAAGAAAGAAGCAAAGACAAACAAAAGAAAGAAAGAAAAATTGAAGAACGAGGCAAAAAAGAAGGAAAGACAGAACGAAAGGAAGAACGAAAGAAGGAAAAGGAATGAATTAAGCAAAGAAGGAAGTCATAATAAAACAAAATTACGTCTGCCGAAATTAAGATCATTTTACGCTTTAGGCTTAAAAGAACGCCTCTACAAAAAAAAGAAAAAAAAACCGCGTTCCTTTGAGAGAGAGAGAAGAGCGAGAGTCGCCAGCCCCCCCCCCCGAGAGAGAGAGAGATGAGAGAGTACCACCTACGAGGATGAGATCGCAGAGAGAGAGTTAATTCAGTAGCGGAAAGCCCCATGAAACACATCTACAATCTACACAGCCCGACTGAATGTCGGGGAAAGTACATCAAGTGGCTGGTTGATTGGGTAATTGCAGAGAACTTACAAGAAGAAATAACGCTACTGAATTGATGATGCTTCCACCTCTCTCTCTCTCTTCTCTCTCTTCTCTCTTCTCTCTCTCTCTCTCGCCTCCTCTCTCTCTTCCCACGGTTACACCCTTTCTTTCTTATTACGTTAATTACATTTGTACTTCTGGCCAAATGAGATGTCGTCGTCTTTCTAACTTTGCTAAAATTATTATATACTGATCTCCCTTTCTCTGTATATATTAGAGTAGCACATATATACATACATACATACACATATATTTATGTATATACACACACACACATTATATATATATATATATATACTATATATATATATATATATATAATACGTGTGTGTGTGAGAGGCAACCTCGTTCTGACTGAACTCTGGAAGCGAGTTCGATTCCTGCTAAGGACATTTGAATTACCTCTTATTGAAGAATTCAAGAAATCAAAGGAGCACTGACTGTTACAATTATATTTATTTTATAAACACACACACACACACGCACACATATGTCACATCACATTACCGTTGATTCATATACACACATCGAACTACAAATGTCTAATTCGCTCTACCTCGGAATTAATGTATTTTCATATATGTTTAACTGAAGGGAAATTTTTTAAGCGATAAGAGATTTACCGGCTCACGGGCGCGAACCATCGACACCATCAAATCCAGGCACGACAGTGAAGCCTTAACCCACCTCGCCACCGCAAGAGGATATATATATTAATTTATATATATATATATGATATATATATATATATATATATATATATATATATATAATATAAACAAATAAACATTAAGACTCTGTATAGTTCCACTCTTAAACAACGCCCCCTCCAGACACAACCTACCACCACAAGCACCCTCTCTCTCTCTCTCTCTCTCTCTCTCTCTCTCTCTCTCTCTCTCTCTCTCCATTTACAATCAAGGGAACAACTATTGTTAACTCATTGCTTGACATATCATGCGGGATATTCATGCATTTCCGTGCTGGCTGGAGAGAGAGAGATACGGAGAGAGAGAGAGAGAGAGAGAGAGAGAGAGAGGCATATGGAATGAGGGGAGATGATGATGAGGTGGTGATGGAGCGGAGAGATAGAGAGAGAGAGATGTATGCTTAGAGTAAGGGGTCTTTAACTAGAGAAATAATTATAATGATGGAAATATTTTGTGTGTGTGTGTGTGTGTGTGTGTGTGTGTGTGTGTGTGTGAGAGAGAGAGAGAGAGAGAGAGAGAGAGAGAGAGAGAGAGAGAGAGAGAGAGAGAGAGGAGAGATTTTAAACAAGGTCCCTCTAAGAGCGCCTCTGGCAATTAAGCCGATAAATGACGAAACATTTTGGAAAAAACTAATTCTAAAAAATTTCCTTGAAAATGTTCAACAAAAAGTTAATAACTTCTTTATTAATATACAAATATATGTAATATACCCACATATATATGTGTGTGTCTGCTATATAACTAATTCTCTCTCTCTCTCTCTCATCGAGAATATTTTCTTTTTCCTTTTAAATTCCAGTCTAAATTTCTTCAAAAATTTCCTGTTGAAAAGAGGCAGCAAATACTGGCACGGCTCCCAAACGGCGAACAGACGGAATACCATCATCTTTCCCACTATTTCGAAGCAGCCCATTCCACCGTCAAATTCCTCAGAATTCCTCTCTCTCTCTCTCTCTCTCTCTACCAGCGTCTATTCAATGCGTTGCCAGCTCATCTGAGGAATATATCAGGAGTGAGCGTAGATGTGTTTAAGAATAAGCTCGACAAATATCTAAACTGCATCCCAGACCATCCAAGATTGGAAGATGCAAAAATATACCGGAAGATGTACTAGCAACTCTCTGGTAGACATTAGAGGTGCCTCACACTGAGGGACCTGGGGCAACCCGAACAAGATGTAAGGTCTGTTTGTAAGGTAAGGTAAGGACCACCATCTTTGCCAGTCGACGTATAACGTTCTTGAATGGTCTATTCCCCTGCTACTGTTCAAATATTATTATTATTATTATTATTATTATTATTATTATTATTATTATTATTATTATTATTATTCGGAAGGAACCCGACCCCTCTCGTAGACATGTTTTGTTAAAAATTATTATTATTATTATTATTTTTTTTTTTTTTTTTTGCTCTATCACAGTCCTCCAATTCGACTGGGTGGTATTTATAGTGTGGGGTTCCGGGTTGTTGCATCCTGCCTCCTTAGGAGTCATCACTTTTCTTACTATGTGTGCCGTTTCTAGGATCACACTCTTCGCATGAGACCTGGAGCTACTTCAGCCTCTAGTTTTTTCTAGATTCCTTTTCAGGGATCTTGGGATCGGTGCCTAGTGCTCCTATGATTATGGGTACGATTTCCACTGGCATATCCCATATCCTTCTTATTTCTAATTTCAGATCTTGATACTTATCAATTTTTTTCCCTCTCTTTCTCTTCAACTCTGGTGTCCCATGGTATTGCGACATCAATGAGTGATACTTTCTTCTTGACTTTATCAATCAACGTCACGTCTGGTCTATTTGCACGTATCACCCTATCCGTTCTGATACCATAGTCCCAGAGGATCTTTGCCTGATCGTTTTTCTATCACTCCCTCAGGTTGGTGCTCGTACCACTTATTACTGCAAGGTAGCTGATGTTTCTTGCACAGGCTCCAGTGGAGGGCTTTTGCCACTGAATCCTGCCTCTTTTTGTACTGGTTCTGTGCAAGTGCCGGGCATTCGCTTGCAATGTGGTTTATGGTTTCATTTTTCGTATTGCACTTCCTACATATGGGAGAGATGTTATTTCCGTCTATCGTACTTTGAACATATCTGGTTCTTAGGGCCTGATCTTGTGCCGCTGTTATCATTCCTTCAGTTTCCTTCTTTAGCTCTCCCCTCTGTAGCCATTGCCAATTGTCATCGCTGGCTAGTTCTTTAGTCTGTCTCATGTATTGTCCGTGCATTGGTTTGTTGTGCCAGTCCTCTGTTCTTTCTGTCTTTCTCCTGTCTCTGTATTTCTGGGTCTTCGTCTACTTTTATTAGTCCTTCTTCCCATGCTCTCTTTAGCCACTCGTCTTCACTGGTTTTCAGATATTGCCCCAGTGCTCTGTTTTCAATGTTGACGCAGTCCTCTATACTTAGTAGTCCTCTCCCTCCTTCCTTTCGTGTTATGTATAGTCTGTCCGTATTTGCTCTTGGGTGTAGTGCTTTGAGTATTGTCAATTTGTTTCCTGGTTTTCTGATCTATGCTGCGGAGTTCTCGCCTTCGTCCATTCCACTATTTCCTGCGCTGTATCTGATTACTGCACTGCCCATGGTGTTTATGGCTCTTTTTATCATATTTCCGGCGTTGAGTTTTGACTTGAGTATCGCCTTGAGTCTCTGCATATATTCTTTCCTGATCGTGTCCTTCATCTCTTGGTGTTTTTATATCTCCTCCTTCCATTATTCCCAGGTATTTGTATCCTGTCTCATCTATGTGTTTGATGTTGCTCTCCATCTGGTAGCTTTATCCCTTCAGTTCTCGTTACTTTGCCTTTTTGTATGTTGACTAAGGCGCATTTTTCTATTCCAAACTCCATTCTGATGTCCCCAGATACAATCCTTACAGTCTGGATTAGGGTATCTATTTCCTTGATGCTCTTACCATACAGCTTGATGTCGTCCATGAACATCAGATGGTT
>NC_087213.1:2241927-2249427 GCF_015104395.2 Macrobrachium nipponense | reverse complement strand
ATGCACATCTGGACTGAGCTTGGAGTTACAACCACATCTCCGCTGAACTCTTCAATCAATTCACGGTTCTACCTTTGCTTCATCACGTGTTTATTTCGTGATTTAAAACGCAGCTTTTTACTAATTTTTATCAAAATTGCCCTTTTTTATACAACGTTAAGAATATAGGACTTAGGCCGAAGGCCAACCGCTGGGTAAGAAAGTATATCTTAGTTTAACCAGACCACTGAGGAGCTGATGAACAGCTCTCCTTGGGCTGGCCCGAAGGATTAGACATTTTCACGTGGCCAGGAACCAATTGGTCATCTGGCAACGGGACCTACAGCTTATTGTGGGATCCGAACCACACTATATCGAGAAATGAATTTCTATCACCAGAAATAAATTCCTCTGATTCCGCGTTGGCTGCGCCGGGAATCGAACTTCGGACCACCGGATTGGCAGCGAAGCCAAGCGTTGGGACACCTATCACGAGGTCATTCACCCTGAAAGGGAAATGAGAGTAGGTAAAAAGTTATAAGGTGTAAACAGGAGGAAAACCTCAAAGCAGTTGCACTATGAATCCATTGTCAGGAAAGAAAAAAAGCGCCTCAGTGGCGTGGTTGGTATGGTGTTGGCGTCCCGCCTCGGTGGTAGCGGGTTCGATTCTCGGCCATTCCATTGTGGAGTGAGAGATGTGTATTTCTGGTGATAGAAGTTCACTCTCGACGTGGTTCGGAAGTCACGTAAAGCCGTTGGTCCCGTTGCTGAATAACCACTGGTTCCATGCAACGTCAAAACACCATACAAACAACAAACAAACATTGTCAGGAAAGGGTGGAAAGGAAGATGGATGAAAGGAACATGAACAGAAGGAGAGGAAAAGGAAAGAAAGGGTGTACTGATGGCTCTCCATGCCTAGGTACCAAATCATCGTCGAATATCTGGCACAAACTGGCTCACTTTCTCAGGTGATCATAAACCTGACGGGTGCGACAAGTTTTAACAAGTTTAATGCTGTATGAGCCGCGGCCCATGAAACTTTAACATCGGGCTGGTGGTGGTCTGTCTTATGTAGTTGCCAGGCGCACGATTATGGAAAAATTTAACCTTAAATAAAATGAAAACTACAGAGGCTAGAATTCTGCAATTTGGCATGTTTGATGATTGGAGGGTGGATGATCAACTAACCAATTTGCAACCCACTATCTCAGTAGGTTTTTTTTTTTTTCAAAAAAACTTTAAAATTTTTGCATTGTCAAGACAAAATGGAGTTTCTGAAAGAGATAATTGGGCGAAAAAATTCCATTAAAAAACACGATTGTGATAGAGGCCAATTAGGAACGGTCTTTTCCTACAAAATAAACTACAATATATAAAGAAGACACTAAATAAATAACAAAAACTCGTCAAAACGACGACTTGTCTGAAGATCATCACACACACACACACACACAAGTGGGGTCCACGCATCGCGTGACGGCCTGCCAAAATGACTGAAGGGGGGGTGGGCCGTTCCAACACCCCTGTTACGTAACTGACACAAGTCGACACTAACCTCTTCCTCTCTCCCTCCCTTATCCCCTACAGTCCCAGGGGGTTCTTCCCTACGCCACGGTGGGGAGAAAGAAACAAGCGTTACCTTTTGAAGGTGAATCTTCTTCAGACATTCACCTTAATCACTGACAGGACTGCTGTATGCAACAGGTAAACGTTTGATTTCCTTGACTATGAAATATATCTAATCTATGCAACAGGTAAGCATTTCTTTTCCTTGACTATAAGATATATCTAATCTATGAAACAGATAAACGTTTGTTTCCCTTGACTATGAAATATATCTAATCTATGAAACACGTAAACATTTGCTTTCAATGACTATAAAATATATCTAATCTATGAAACAGATAAACGTTTGTTTTCCTTGACTATAAAATATATCTAATCTATGAAACAGGTAAACGTTTCTTTTCCTTGACTATAAGATATATCTAATCTATGAAACAGATAAACGTTTGTTTTCCTTGACTATAAGATATATCTAATCGATGAAACACGTAATCGTTTGTTTTCCTTGACTATGAAATATATCTAATCTATGAAACAGATAAACGTTTGCTTTCATTGACTATAAAATATATCTAATCTATGAAACAGGTAAATGTTTGTTTTCCTTGACTATAAAATATACCTAATCTATGCAACAGGTAAGCATTTCTTTTCCTTGACTATAAGATATATCTAATCTATGAAACAGATACACGTTTGTTTTCCTTGACTATGAAATATATCTAATCTATGAAACACGTAAACGTTTGTTTTCCTTGACTATAAAATAAATCTAATTTATGAATCAGGTAAACGTTATGGAACAAGTCAACGTTTCTTTTCACGTTTATGTTTGTAAAATATATCTAAACCGACCATCTATAAAACCTAAGACACAGGTAAACGTCTCTTTCCTTTAACTATAAAATCTATGTGATCTATTAAATAAGTAAACGTTTGTTTTTGTTGACTATAAAATATATGATTTATGAAAAATGGAAACGTTTGTTTCGTTAAAAATCTATGAAAAAGCTGAAGTTTGATTCTACTGATAATGAAAAATATCTGATCTATGAAACAGGGGGATGTTTGTTTCCTTGCCTTTAAAATATATATTATCTAAAAAATAATATATATCTACGTAGACCCCAAAATGGCCTCCTGACATCTCCATTTCTTCTCAACATTTTGATACTCTTGTCACTACAAGACGCCAATCCTCCGTCATCTGCCTGAGTTCGATTGATTCTCCTCAATGGAAGCTTCGGGTTTCTTCAGTTGAACCTCACTTCCATTTCAAGGCTTAGAACATCGATTTCAAGGCTTAGATCATCGATCTTAAAGCTTGAAAACATCGACTTATACTTAGAAACATCTATTTCAAGGCTTAGAACATCGATTTCAAGGCTTAGAACGTCGATTTCAGGGTTTAGAACATCAATTTCAAAGCATAGAACATAAATTTCAAGGCTTACAACATCGACGTCAAGGCTTAGAACATCGATTTCAAGGCTTCGAACGTCGATTTCAGGGTTTAGAACGTCGATTTCAAGGCTTAGAACATCGATTTCGAAAGCTCAGGAACATCGACTTCAAGGCTTAGAACATCTATTTCAAGGTTTAGATCATCGATTTCAAGGCTTGAAAACATCGACCCATAAATTATTAGAAACATCGACGTCAAGGCTTAGGAACATCAATTTCAAGGCTTAGAACATCGATTTCAAGGCTTAGAACATCGATTTCAAAAACTCAGAAACACACACAACACACATAGGTATATATATGTGTGTGTGTGTGTGTGTGTGTAATATGAGAGAGAGAGAGAGAGAGAGAGAGAGAGAGAGAGAGAGAGAGAGAGAGAGAGAGAGAGAGTGTGTGTGTGTGTGTGTGTGTGTGTGTGTGTGTGTGTGTGTGTGTGGTGTAGCATACAAAATATATATTTACTACCCAAGACAATAAGATAAACAAAAAAATTATATAAGTAAAATCTTAATAAGAATGATATCGAATAAAAAAAATTAAGTAAAACTAAATGACTAAAATGTGTTCATGCGTATAACAAAAGATTCTCACAATATTAATCCCTCTACAAAAAACTAAATGCAGAAACTCAAAAAATAAAGCATAGGCTAAGAAACTCTCTAAAAACCAACCCGTTACCAGGTACGCAGAACAATGACAGCATTCATACACACAAGTACATTGGAAAGACAAAGGAATATTCATCATAAAAACTACAATAATTCATTCAAACGGTGAGATGATGACCAACAACTTCCACTGAATATTCAGGCTAGGCCAGAACGCGGCAGTCTAGTCTGATTCAGCCTAGATGGTTTTAGCCTTGCTGCTGCTAAGTTTAGGATGATAAACGATTGGTCATAAGAAAAACTGCAGGCCTATTAAAAATAAATACGTATATATATATATATATATATGTATATATATAATATATATATATATATATATATATATATATATATATATATATATTCAAAACATTCATAGTAACTTTAACACGAGATTCGTTTATATAAACAACACGCGTGTCCATATGTATATGATATGGGGGAACGTGGAGTTGTATACATTTGTTTGAGAAACCAGGCAAAGCCTTTTTAGTGTAACATGATTGAAAACAATGTTTAAGGTGCGTCCTTGGTTTTATATATATAATCATAGTCGAGAAACACGATGCGTAACTAGACCAGACCTGTGCACAGAGGTACCTCGGAATCACTTGCTGCTTAATCACATAATCACGTTTTACCACGATTTCGTTGAGAGAGAGGAGAGAGAGAGAGAGAGAGAGAGAGAGAGAGAGAGAGAGAGAAGAGAGAGAGAGAATGTTTAAGTAGTAGTTCCATTCCCACAGGTAAATAGGAAGAAAAATCACATTGTGTAGAAGATAGAGAAGACCCTCTCGAGCGAATAACCAATACCAATAGTTACGGTCTCTCTCTCTCTCTCTCTCTCTCTCTCTCTCTCTCTCTCTCTCTCTATATATATTTATATATATATATATTCTCTCTCTCTCTCTCTCTCTCTCTTATATATATATATATATATATATATATATATATATATATATATATACACACTTCTAGGACCGAAGTCCTTAAATTTAAATTTTAAGCAACACGATGCCTAGCGCCCCAAAGCCTAGAACCTGAGAGGCATTATTCCCAAGACTGAAAGGGCAAAAGCCAAAACTGTCAAGTCATCTGTATATCCTGGCAGCCCAAGTCTAAATCAACTCAAGTAAGACATCAGTATATATATATATATATATATATATATATATATATATATATATATATATATATATATCAGCGTCCATCATTATCGCTGAACTCATGTCTAAACACATCCAGGGAGACAAACACGCCATGATCTGGCATTAACATTCACCGAAGATCTCTCTGGTAACGCCGCATGAATGAACGAGTATGTAGGAATATTTATGTATAAATATATATATATATATATATATATATATATATATATATATATATATATATATAATATCGGAATTATCAACAGTTGAGCACGTGTTTCACGAAAGATATTTTCTGACTCACATCGGGATCGAGCCCACGTGTCTAAAAACTGACCCTGTGTGTGTGTTGGGGGGGGGGGGGGGGGTTGGGGGGGGGGGGGGGGGGGGGGGGGGGGGGGGGGGGAGCCCTTGTCTTTCCCCTGAGAGACCTGGATTCAATACCAATGTGAGTCAGTAATAATATATATATATATATATATATATATATATATATATATATATATATATATATAAAGGTTAATTCCATTACTTTAACAATTCCGTGACTGTGATTCTCAATTAAGGCGACCTTGATAACATCCTACAATTAACCCCCAACAATCCTTCCCCCACACCCTCTCCCTCCCTCCCTCCCTCAACCCCTCTCCAACAATAACTCCCCTCCCAAACCGGAGCAAAGTGCCTACGAGACTTACTCCTCCTTAGGTGGACCTGAGTCATCACTTCCTCTACTGTCCTTCTCGTTAATGCCCTTAATGATGTTGCATCCGGCACGTTCTAGTTTAGAAGTTGAGTAGTAGTAGTAGTAGTGTAGTAGTAGTAGTAGTAGTAGTAGTAGTAGTAGTAGTAGTAGTAATAATAATATAATATAATAATAATAATAATATTATTATTATTATTATTATTATTATTATTATTATTATTATTATTAAATATTAAAAGATTTGAAACATAACTGTTCGGAATGCTGACTGAACGGTAGTAATAATAATAATAATAGTATATTATTATTATTATTATTATTATTATTAAAAATCTGGCGGAGTCATACAGTACTCTTGTAATGCCAGTGAATGGTAATAATAATAATAGTTATTATTGTTATTATTATTATTATTATTTTATTATTATTATTAATATTATTATTATTATTATTATCATAATCATCATCATTATGATTATTACCATTCACCGGCATTACAAAGAGTACTGCATTAAATAATAATAATAATAGTAATAATAATCCTACCGTTACTCCTCAGGTATTCTACTACAATATTACATCTATTACGAGCAGTATCATCCAGTAGAATAAGCAGCTATACTACACTTCCCACAGCTCTCTAATTCTGGGCGCATCATTATGTTCATTTGTCTGAATAAGCTACAAAATATCTCCATCTCTCATGAAGAATCTTGGATCACCTTTCATCTCCTGGATGTGGCCTAAATCTAAGCCACTTAATTTCTGTTTGATCAAAGTCTTTAGTAGGAAGTTTGGGAGATACAGTAACGGAATTAAAATAAAATTAAAAATTTGAAATTTAGGCCAAAGACGAAGCGAGGTCCCAGGGCCATTCGGCGCTGAAAGAGAAATTGTTGAGAGTAAAATGTTTGAGAGGTGTAACAGGAGGGAGACCTCGCAGCTGCACGATGGGAGAGAGAGAATATGAACGGAAGTACAGTAAAAGGAATGAAAAGGGGTTGCAGCTAGGGGCTGAAGGGATGCTGCAACGAACCTTAAGTAATGCCTACAGTGCACCGCACTGACGGCCCTATCACCCTACGGGGGTTGACAAGATAACGAAAATCTAACAGTACGTAACAACCTAAGAAGTAGCTGTTTATCAAGCAAACAAGTTACTAAATATTGATTAACTCCATATTAGACTTATATATCAATTTCTTGGAATAAGTTTGTAATCATACCAAGTTACTGGGAAAAAATAAAGCAGCGTGATCTTGAATAAATGTAGAAACATAATTTCCCCTTAAATGACCTCAAAAGAGAGAGAGAGAGAGAGAGAGAGAGAGAGAGAGAGAGAAGAGAGAGAAACACTTCTCTGGAATCCAAATTAAAAATCATGAACTTACATTCAAATGGAGACATAATCACCTTTTTAATGACCTCGAGAGAGAGAGAGAGAGAGAGAGAGAGAGAGAGAGAGAGAGAGAGAGAGAGAGAGAAACTTCCCCGAAATTCAGCCACAGCAACCTGAAGTATCTCGAAGAGAAACAGACGCAGTTCACTAGCGACTATCGCCTTCTCAAAACCAGTAAATAATTCGTGGGGAGGACGTGACTGGACATATGCCGTATTATTGTCCAACGACACAAACAAGAGATGATCGGTTATGGATAGCTCGTGTTTTGGTTGAGAGAGAGAGAGAGAGATTGGTATTTTTTTTAAAAACATTGGGTAGTTTTGGTTCTAATTTCTGAGAGAGAGAGAGAGAGAGAGAGAGAGAGAGAGAGATTGGTATTTTTATAAAATTATTGGGCAGTTTTTGGTTGTTCTAATTTCTGCGTGTGAGAGAGAGAGAGAGAGAGAGAGAGAGAGAGAGAGAGAGAGAGAGAGAGAGAGAGAATTACAAGGATTAGGATGTCTCGAAGACTTGTTAGCTTATCCGGAGACATCGTGTGCCTGCTTATCTCTAGATGCAGATTTTACCGTTCATTCACAGTGCCTC
>NC_087213.1:2224427-2236927 GCF_015104395.2 Macrobrachium nipponense | reverse complement strand
AGACAACCTACCAGAGTAAAAGTTAGAGTGACTGAAAGACAGAGAGGGAAAAAAAAACACAAAACTATACAAAAGACGAGAGACTGAGGAAGTAAAGAAACAAGTACTTATATCTGTGGGTACGTATATATATTATAATTATATATATATTTATATATATATATATATATATAATATATATAGTATATGTATACATATCATTAATGTAAAGACATAATAATAAGCATCACAAAAACATATTTCGATAGTTCTTCAGTGCTGACTATTATCGAATACGAACGGTTCTTAGGTGACAAAAGTATTTGCATAGAATATAGCAGGTGTTGTGTAGCGAAGTTGATGGAATTAAAACAATTTTGTGAATCCTTATTTATTTATTTATTTTCTATGTTCTATTTTAATTGCCATAAGCCTTCCTTGAGAACTGATTTAGTCCATCCTGAAGGAGTGTAAGGTCCTGTGAGTTACGTCATTGCTATTTCAACGGTCAGTTTTTTCTCACCTAAACCCGCGTAGATGGAATCCAGGCCCTTTTTTTTCGTGAACACCAGGAAACGATTTGTACGTTCGCGTGTATGTATCTGTATGAGTATATATATAGTATAGATATATATATATATATATATATATATATATTATAACATATATATATATGTATATATATATGTGTGTGTGTGTATATATATATATACATATTATACTGCAGAAGTAATCATACAACCACGCGTAGAACAGGTTACAGGAATAAATTTCTGACCCACTGCAGGATCGAACCCAGGTCTTTCAATTGAAAGGCAAGGGCGCCACCTTTCTGCACAATTATGTGGTTCGACTGCCTCTCAATTGAAAGACTTGGGTAGGATCCCCGATGCTAGTAAAAAAAAAAAAAAAAAATAATATATATATATATATATATATAGTATATATGTATATATATAAATCAAATATATATAATATACATATATAATATATATATATAAAATGTATATATATATATATATGTAGGTTTATATGTATATATATATATATATATATATATATATATATATATATATATATATATATATCTATCTTATAATATATAACTCGTGTACAGGTAAATTCGAGAGAGAGAGAGAGAGCGAGAGAGGAGACGAGAGAGAGATGAGGATTTGACTGGGAGAGAGAGGAGAGAGAGAGAGAGAGAGAATGTATATATGCCTAGAGTAAGGGGTCTATACTAAATAGAAATAATTAATAAATGAAGGAAATCTTTAGTTAAAATGAGCGCTCTGTACGAGATCTAATGAGAGAGAGAGAGAGAGAGAGAGAGAGAGAGAGAGAGAGAGAGAGAGAGAGAGAGAGAGAGAGAGAGGGGGGGGTTGCTTGGGTAAAGTTAATGGTAGAGCTTCAGATGTCTGAAGTAGATATCAGATATTAAACACATAAATAACGATTATTACCCAGCAAGCTGCGAAAAGATAAATGATATGGCAATTAGGAGGCAGGCAACAATAGCCTAAGAAACTAATAATCAATTATATATGAAGAGCCTCGCGAAAAATGAACACAGAGATTTATTATTATTATTATACAGAAGATTATCCATACTCATATGAAAGAAGCCCACCACAGGGACCATTGACTTGAAATACAGGCTTCCAAAGAATATGGAGTTTATTATTATCATTATTATTATTTAGATAGAACCCTATTCATATGGAACAAGCCAACCACAGCGACCACTGACTTGAAATTCCACCTTCCAAAGAATAAGATGTTCAATACTATTAGTATTGAATTCAGGCTTCCAAAGAATATAGTGTTTATTATTATTATTATTTTTTTTTGCTCTATCCTCCTCCTCCCCCTCCTCCTCCTCCTCTCCTCCTCCTCCTCCTCCTCCTCCTCCTCCTCCTCCTCCACTGCACTGAATATATATATCCAGCTCCTCTTTAAAACCAGGCTAATGGCCCAGAAACCGACTTTTTTCATTATGTGCTGTTAACTAATATATATATTAATTTTATATATTTACCTGCATATACATACGTACAACTAAGGGCACAGCATCCTATTTATCTCACCATAAGGCAGCACAATCATGCACCAAGCATTCCATTAGTATGCAAACAACCACTGTGTGTTTGTCAACTCTATCAACCTTCTGGTTTCACTGAGACCTTATACTGAGACGTTATGCAGAGCTGTGCCTGAGTAGAAAGCATAGTACTATAATCTATTTCCATTCACAAATATGTAACAACTAGCTTCCTGTAGCCTTACTCCTCATTTCTTTGGGCACCCTGGTCTCACTGAACCCATTACCATGGCCTCACTGAAACGATATGCACATCTGTGCATGAGTGGAAAGCACAGCAATATATTTTGCTTTCACACAAATATGCATTTCAGGCTAAATACCAAATATGCAGCAACCAGTTTTACGTAACCTTAATCCTAATTCAGTTCCTCCTAGGACGAGTGGGTTATGTGCTCGCCTACCGGTTCTATAATCCCGAGTTCCATTCCCTGCTCTGCCAAAGTGGAACCAGAGGAATTTATTTCTGGTGATTTTAAAATTTCGCGATATAATGCAGTTCGGATCCCACAATAAGCCGTATTTGTTTGTTTGGTGTTTTTACGTTGCACGGAACCAGTGGTTGTTCAGCAACGGGACCAACGGCTTTACGTGACTTCCGAACCACGTCGAGAGTGAACTTCTATCACCAGAAATACACATCTCTGGCCCCTCAATAGAATGCCCGAGAATCGAACTCGCGGCCACCGAGGTGGTAGGCAAAGATCAAACCGACCACGCCACTGAGACGCATCACAATAAGCTGAAAGTCCCGTTGCTAAGTAACCAATTGGTTCCTATACACGTAGAAATATCTAATCCTTCGAGCCAGCCCTAGGAAAGCTGTTAATCAGCTCAGTGGTCTGGTTAAACTAAGATATACTTAACTTGGTCCAAATGCTTTTGGCAACCTGGTTTCAATGAAACCCAATACTACCATGGACTCGTGGGCGCAATGCACAGCTGTGCATACGTAGAATGCATAGTAATAAATATTTTCATAAATAAATATGCATTTCAGGTTACATACCAGATATACAACAACCTGTTTCATGCAACCTTACTCCTGATTTTTTTTAGTTTTTTTTTTTTTTTTTTTTTGCGCCAGGGTCTCGCTGAGCTATGCACAGATGTGCATATGTGCATATGTGGAATGCATACCAACTGTGCAACGACCTGTCATATGAAACTCTGGTCTTACTGAAACCCATTACCATGGCCTTATTGAGACGCTATGCACAGCTGCGCGCATACGTTGAATGCAAGCTAATATATTTTATACTCATATATAATTATGTAATTAAGGCTACATGCCAACTATGCAACCACCTGAATTAGACAAAAATTAAGTTCCTCGTTGGACGAGTGGTTTTCGCGCTCGGCTACCAATCCGGTGGTCCGTAGTTCGATTCTCGGCGCGGCCAACGTGGAATCAGAGAAATGTATTTCTGGTGATAGAAATTAATTTCTCGATACAATGTGGTTCGGATCCCACAATAAGCTGTAGGTCCCGTTGCTAGGTGACCAATTGGTTCCTAGTCACGTAAAATATATCTAATCCTTCGGGCCACAGTCCTAGGAGAGCTGTTAATCAGCTCCTCAGTGGTCTGGTAAGACTAAGATACACTTAACTTTTTTAACTTGGGCAAAAATTAAACGAAGATGCAATGCATTACTAACCTAATACTACTATTTTCTCTTTGCATTCTAAACAGGGGCGTCATTTGGAGGGGGGGGGGGGGGTGGGGGGGGGGGGAACTGTCCCCCAAGACTCAACTTGCCAGACCACCCCCCCCCCCCCCCCCCCAACAAAAGCCCCAAGAAGTAACAGCATGTTTTCTTTTTAAAAGTACAATCATAAATATATGAAATTTCTCAGAAATATTGCATTTCTTTTTATCCTAGTAGCGGGAGTATATCATTTTTCCTGAAAGACCTTGCTCACGTGGCTTTAAAAAAACACATAATATAGCTCAGAATATATAAGAAATATTAAATAAAAATAAAACAGCAGCTTAGGCTCGCTTCGCTCGCCACACCTTCTTTGCCCCCCTCCCCCCACCAAAAAAAATCTTAAATATCGCCACTGATTCTAAAACATTTTTATTTATTCATTAATATATTTATTTTTTTCTTTTTAATCTTGTTATCATTTCCTTCTGTATTTTCCTTTACCTCGTCTTACTTCTCTCTAATGAAGACCATATTATTCTTTAGAAGTTTGAACTTCAAGTCAATGGGCCCCTGTAGGTTTGTTCCATATGAATAGGGTTCATCTTCTGAATAATAATAATAATAATAATAATAATAATAATAATAATAATAATAATAATAATAATAATAATAATAATAATAATAATAATAATGTTTAAAAAGTCCACAATTATATATAAAAAATATATTTCCATGTAAAAATATGGAACAAAAGTGTTCGAAAGTCTTTGTTCTATATTTTTACATAGAAATATATATATATAATTATGAATATATTTTAACAATTTGTTTTCACGAAACTGTGAATTTCTTAACAATAATAATAATAATAATAATAATAATAATAATAATAATAATAATAATAAACAACCTTTCTCCTTAATCCCTCAGCAACCTGGTCTCACTGAAACCCAATAGCGTCAAGCCCAAATAAATGCATACAAAAATACAATTTTATATTACAAAATTACACAAAGTACTCTATTCTTCAAAGCGGGTTAAGCGACGCACAACACCACCGAAAATCGGTCGGCAGTCCTTGGAAGACCGGATATCCTGCCTAGGAGCGTTTCCTTTGGTGAAAAGAGTCCTGATAGCGGTTTTGTGTCCACAGTGAAGTCTTTTTAAATGACAGGATTCACTGAGCACACCATTCCACTGGCTGTGATGTAACCTTTGCTTAATCTTTCCTTTCTTGAGGTATGAGTCGTCTTACTCTCTCTCTCTCTCTCTGTCCTCTCTCTCTCTCTCTCTACTCTCTCTCTCTCTCTATTTAACATTCACCTTTTTGAGAGATGCTTAAACTTAAATTATCTCTATCTCTCTATAAAAACCTTTCCTTTCTTAGTGGTTGAGTAAATTTTTTTTTCCTCTCTCTCTCTCTCTCTCTCTCTAATACTATATATATATATATATATATATATATATATATATATATATATATATATATATATATACATACACATATTTATTTATTTAACATTCACAATTCTGAGAGATGCGTAAACTGAATTTCTCTCTCTCTTCTCTCTCTTATTTATTTAACATTCACCCCTTTGAAATATGCGTAAACTTAAATTATCTCTATCTCTTTACAAAAACCTTTCCTTTCTTGGTGGATGGGTTCATTTTCCTTCTCTCTCTCTCTTCCTTCTCTCTTCTCTCTCTCTCGCGCGTGCAGCTTTAGCTAAACTTCTTTTCACGTTTCACTATGTACGACTAAGCAAAATCCCGTCCATGGGTCTTTTCAAGATATTTATAAACATTTCTTTTATGATATAAATAATCTTGTTTGCATATGCTACCACAGAGTCCACAGGGTTACCGAAGGTATGTTACTCCTTGCCTCACACTCTACCGAACGTTAATTAAGTACCGCCTCTGAGCAAGAACCGTGCTGGCATAAGGCTGACAGACTTGAGCTATAAACCAACCGCCGAGTCACTCTGGAACGGGACATAGAATTTAGGCCAAATGCCAGGCAATGGGACCAATGAGGTCATTCAGCGCTAGAGAGAATATTGAGAGTAGGTAGGTCTGACAGGATTAACTAGAATTAAGCCTCGCAGTTGCACAATGGGTGGATATCAGGACGGAAAGAAAGATAATATGAACGGAGGTAGGGTAAAAGTCATGAAAGGGGTTGCAGCTTGGGGCCGATTAAACGTTGCAAAAAGCCTTTAGTAATGCCTACAATGCACCCCTTGAAGTGCACTGACGGCACTAGCCCCGATTCCCCCCCCCCTCCCCCTCCCCCTCCGGAATCGAGTCAGTTTGAAATTAAGCTTTGTAATATGATACTAAATTAGAAATTTCCATTCATGATATGTGTATGTATAGCGTATTTTAATATTTCACTTAATTTTTTTTTCATTTATTATTTTTTTTATGTCTGTTTTTTCTAATGACTGATTTCCTCTTTCTATATACGCTTTTACTCTCCGTTGCTTCTTTCAAATAAACACCATATTTTTTGGAAGCTTGAATTTCAAGTCAAGGCCTCTATGGTGGGTTTCTTCGATATATGGATTTCATCTTCTGATTCTGAGTAATAATATAAAATAATA
Organism: Macrobrachium nipponense; assembly: GCF_015104395.2. NCBI lineage: Eukaryota > Metazoa > Arthropoda > Malacostraca > Decapoda > Palaemonidae > Macrobrachium > Macrobrachium nipponense. The sequence goes on along the minus strand of NC_087213.1, from coordinate 2,230,588 downwards.
ATAATAATAATAATAATAAAATAATAATATTCAGTGTTCCCTATGCAGCTGACGTCTACAAGAGCTGAATGCAGAAATATGTGTAAATACACAAATCACGTGCAAAAGTAAGTACGGCTCTACATAGGCGTTGTACGAATTTAAACTGTAACATCCGTGCAAACGAATGTACAGCAACATACGTGCACATGAATTAAGAAAATGCCATATACTTACATACACACGTACACCGGAAAAAAAGTGCTCTCTACATTACACGTGTACACGAAGACACTTCCATGCAAATTAGCTTCACTAATTTATAGTATAACATCCATGTGCACGAATGTATAAATTAAGACAGAAAACACTCACATATACATACATACACAACGAAAAAATGCTAAACGTTACACGTGTACACCAAAGTGCGGCTATACAAATAAACTGTACGAATTTACAATGTAACACCTGTGCAAACTAAGGTATAGGATTGTTTGCTTGTTTGTTTTGTTTGTATGGTGTTTTTACATTGCATGGAATCAGTTGGTTATTCAGCAACGGGACCAACGGCTTTACGTGACTTCCGAACCACGTCGAGAGTGAACTTTTAACACCAGAAATACACATCTCTCACACCTCAATGGAATGCCAGAGAAACGATCTCCTGGCCACCGAGGTGGCAGGCCAAGACCATACCGATCACGCCACTGAGGCAGGCGAACATACGTCCATACGCATTAAGAAAAAAAAAAACACACACACCACACACAGTGTTCAATAATACACGTGTACACGAAAGTACGGCCTTACAAATTAGATTCACGAATTTAGAGTGTAACATCAGTGTACACTTATGTACAATAATATACGTGCACATGAATTTAAACACACACATATACACACCCGCAATAAAGTACTCCACATTACACGTGTACACGGAAAGTACGGCCTGCAAATTAGCTTTACGAATGTTTAGTATAACATCCGTGAATACGAATGTACAACAACATAAGTGTATATGAATTAAGATAAAAACCCGCATACACACATACACTAGGAAAAGTGCTCTTAAGCCAGGTACGAATCTATACCGTAACATCCGTCCTCGAATGTTCACCAACATACGTGCACATGAATTAAAACAAACAACAAACCCACACAAACACACACATACACCGGGAAAAAATGTCTTAAGACAGGGAATTGGCGTCAATGGGAAGAAACACATAAAAGGAGGTTACCATGCCACGAAAAATCCTCAGTCATGTAATACCGTGAACTGACCGATCGGCACTGGACAGCGCTCGCGGTCTTTCAAATTTGACACAAGGGAGAAATAAATAAAATTATTTAAGGAATGCAATAGCAAATAGTTACTCAGTTCTATGATGAATTAAACATACATACATACATACATACTTATATACTATGTGCGTAAAATAAATATATATATATAATAATATATAACATCACCGTGATTCATATACACACATCGAGCTACATATGTCCTTTAATATCTAATTCGCTCTTCCTTGTAATTAATATATTTTTCTATATGTTAACCTAAGGGGATATTTTTTTATTTTTTAGTCGATAAGAAATTCGCCGGCTCTCGGGCGCGAACCATCAAACCAACAAATTCAGGACGTACAGTGAAACCTTAAACAACACACGTATATGTACGCATTAAGCTAAGCTATTAATGTCCTTTAATATCTACTTCGCTCTACCTTCGGTTAACATATATGAAAATATATCACTTCCAGGGTAGAGCGATTTAGACATTAAAGGACATTTGTAGCTTAATGCGTATATATGAATCACGGTGACCTTGCATATGTGCATGGGTATCAATTTACCTCACATCGGGATCGAACCCAGGTCTTTCAATTGATGGAGGCCTGGCCCGCTTCCGATATTGTGCGCGCGCATGCGCGTTTGTTTTCTCTGGGCAGTAAACGTAGTGACCGTCCAATTTTGCTGTTAACGCTCTCTTCTCTCTCTCTCTCTCTCTCTCCTCTCTCTCCTCTCTCTCTCTCGTCTCTCTCTCTCTCTCTCTCTCTCTGCATCCCACAAAAAACGATTATCAACCAAGTACATAATTCACTGAAGGAGCGAATTCGTCCATTTTCATTCGTTCTGAGAATCGAACACGGGTCACTGAGTTTCCAGCAGAGAGAGAGAGAGAGAGAGAGAGAGAGAGAGAGAGAGAGAGAGAGAGAGAGAGAGTAAACATCCTTTTAGTAATGCCTACACTGCATCACGTGAGGTGCACTGGCAGCACTACCTCCCTCCAGGAGAGAGAGAGAGAGAGAGAGAGAGAGAGTCTACAGAGGTTAAGAAGATTTAGCACATCAAAAACTGCTGAGCGACCTGCAACTATCTATCGGTCACCGAGCTACTCACTCACATCACACGTTCATGTCACGTCTGCATATTGTACATGAATAACTGTTCAAGTCACGAGTGCGTATTGTACGTGGATAGTTATGTCACGCATGCGTATTGTACACGCATACTTGTTCACATCATGTCACGTGGGCGTATTGTACACGCATACTTGTTCATATCATGTGTCACGCATGCGGATTGTACACGTATACTTGTTCAAATCGCAAGCGTATATTGTACACGTATACATGTTCATATAACGTTTTTTTTTATACATGTAACATACTTTCTTATATCATGTGTGTATTGTACAGGTCTACTTCTGAGTATTGTTCATATCATGTATGCGTATTGTACATTTATAACTGTTCAAATCAATTGTGCATATTATGAATGTATAATATGGTAGACTCACATCAACCAAGCATTTTATGCCGAGACCAGTCCCTTGCGATGCTCCTGATTGGCTGTTGATAAGCCAATCACAGGGTTTGAAGCTCTGAGTCTCCCTCGAGAGTTCACATGGGCAGGATGTATATTCCACATCTCCTGAGGGATACGTCTTTCAGGAAAGGTGGAACATACATCCAACCCATGTGAACTCTCAAGAGAGACTGAGTTTCCAACCCTGTGATTGGCTTATCAAAAGCCAATCAGGAGCGTCGTAAGGGACTGGCCTAGACATCAAATGCATGGTTGATGTGAGTCCACTATTGTTCAAAATACTTGTGCGTATTATACGTCACATATGCATATTGCACATGCATAAGAATCTCAAGGTCTTCTCGTCTCCGACCTTACTTAAAATCTGTTCTGCTTTTGTGGAGAAAAGTTTCCAGTGTGTCATTATTCACCACTTCCGTATTTACTCAGCAAAAACAATAAAAGAAAATCTGATATTTACACAAAGAGCTTAACGCGTAGGCAATCATGCGCGAACACTCTCTTTACACATGTACTATACACATTCCAGAGAAACTTTATATATATATATATATATATATATATATATATATATATATTATATATATATATATATATATATATACATACTTATAATACACAAACTAATATTACTATACTACTCGTCAGAAATTACAAAAAAAAAAAAACGATATACTTTTGTTTACAATTTAGAACCTCAAAGAGAAAAACAGAAAGCCTAAACTGGCGTCCACAAAAAAGAGTAGAGCCCACAAATTCCGCTGATACTGAAAAACCACGAAGAAGAAGAAGAAGAAGACGTAGGAGGAGGGGGAAGAAGAATCTACTAGTCATTACATTCCTCCTTTCACTTCGATTAGTCAAGTAAAGTTTGGTTTCTGCTGACGCCATAACTACACTGCATCCTTAGCCATTGTGGGAACATTTAACCCGGCAGAAAGACTAGACTAAAGCTCAACAACCTCAACGCGGTGCACTGGTAGGACAGCTTAAGGTTCTTTGCAACGTTCCCCCAGGTCCCTCTTAGCAGCAAGCTTTTTCATTCCAATGACTGTACCTCCGTTTTTATTCTCTGTCTTCCATCTTGCTTTCCTCAACCCTCTGCTTAGAATTGATTCATAGTGCAAATGCTTTGAGGTTTCCTCCTGTGACACCTATCCAACTTTTCACTCTCAATTTCCCTCTCATCCATGAATGTCTTCATCATAGGCCTAGAGGTTAGCCTTTGGCCTAAATTTTATATCCCAATTCCAACCACCAAATGTAGTTTCTAACAACCAAATGTAGTTATCATAAGCCTAGCAGTTAGCCTTTGGCCTAAATTTTATATCCCAATTCCAACAACCAAATGTAGTTATCATAGGCCTAGCAGTTAGCCTTTGGCCTAAAGTTTATATCCCAATTCCAACAACCAAATGTAGTTTCTAACAACCAAATGTAGTTATTCATTTATAAATCTACAAGAATATATACAATACCAAATTGGACAAGCTATATAACTATGTTTTTCCATTTTCCACATGTGCCCCGAACCCTAAGTAGGCCTACGCAAGCAAGACACCTGGTCAGAAATCAACATCCCTGGCCTAGTTTAAGGTACTAGTATCCTGGGTGTATCCAGGAAAATTCTCTTTTTCTATGCATTCCTTTCCTTTTCATTTGATTTAGAAAAGTAAAAAAATTCCTGAAGACACTTTCACTAAACTGTTTTCAGAAAAGCTTGTATGGGACTTGAACGAACAAAATGTCTATGATGGGTTCTTGACAACACATATCTTGTTAAAAAAAACTGTGAGAGACACACACAATATATATATATATATATATATATATATATATATATATATATATATGTCAACACATATCTTGTTAAAAAAAACTCTTGTGAGACACACACACAATATATATATATATATATATATATATATATATATATATATATATATATTATATATATATATAATGAACGCAAACTGAAGAACTGTTTCAAATCTGCAGCGCCTATAACCGTGACGAAGGCGCCAATCTTTAAAGTGTGTTTGCCGAGCTGTTCCTTAACCTGGGGTATACCTGTACCCCTTGGTACGAAACCTTAAACCTGGGGGTGTACGAGACATGATAGCCAGTGCAATGGTCCTTTATTTTTATTGTATATTAATAATAGAAGGGGGAGTGTCGAGCGTGTGAGACAGTGACTGCGGGCCTCCATAGTGATTTGAGACTTGTAAATTTCTTCACGAGTGTCCAATGAAAACTTTTAAGAACGACTCGAAGTCCAAGTGTTGAGTTTATAAAGGTTATAAGTGTTAACATAGACTGAGTTTAAAAGTTACATAGACTGGGTTCGATCACCGGAAACATATAAATCTCAAATGCCCTTTTGAGATAGACTCGGTTCCATTACCCAAATAATAAGGTGGAACTCTATAAACACTCAAGAGGATAATAAATGTATTTAGGGAAACAAAGTTTAATTATCACCTGCAACTGAAACAGATATTGTTGATGATAGCTAACATCTAAGTACAAGCGAGTGCAAGCACCAATGTCCCTGAGAAATGAAAGCTAACGCTACTTAACGAAAACTTTTAAGAGTTCTTCCCCATAACATATTCTCATGTGTTTGTATTATACATTGGATGAGGGTATGAGAACATTTTTTTTAGATATCAAGGGGTACGGCCACTGAAAAAAGATTTTAGAACCACTGTCGTGAGCGATAGTTTCAAAGTAAATAAGCCTTGATCGCCTCTGAAGAACATGATTAGCCAGTATGGCGACGATCTGTGGCTCACAAATATGTGGTAATATGTATTATGAGCGACTAATCGAACGATAAAGGTCGTCAACATAGAAAAGTAGAGAAACAAACGTATGGAAGTGAAAAACAGGGAGGGAAAAAAAAAAAAGTACATATTCGTAGCAACACCACCATAGATTCATGACGTCACACAGACAGATCCTTTATAAGGGGAAGACGGAAGCAGAGAGTAAGAGGAAATAGATGAAGAGAGAGAGAGAGAGAGAGAGAGAGAGAGAGAGAGAGAGAGAGAGAGAGAGAGAATCAAATTCCAAACTTTGTGACATCTCCCTAATGACATCTCCCTTAAGACATCTCCCTGAGAGAGTCAGACTCGGTAACAACACCCATGAAGAATTACAGGTGGATATTATAATCTAAAGGGATAAATAACACTAAGAAACCCAAAGACATGCAACCTGAACTAAATCCTCTAAAGAAATTATTCCCTTTTAAGGAAAATAAGACAGTTCCTCACGATCCACGTTATACAGTGGGCTTTTCAAGAGATTGTATAGCTGGAGATAAAGCCTCACTTTATACA
>NC_087213.1:2205763-2223927 GCF_015104395.2 Macrobrachium nipponense | reverse complement strand
ATTTTTTACTGTCCAGATATGTTGGCTGTATGATTGGGATTGAGGGTAATTTTGTCATGTTATGGGCAAACCGGACAGAATGCTGAGAGTTCTTTTCCTAGAACCAAGGCCCCCTGGAATCCGTAGTTCAACTCCACAGAATAGTTCCACCTGGAAAACCAGGTCCGACCATTGTCAGGTAGATGATGGATCTACCACGGTTCTCACTATTTAGCTTCAGATTTAACTTCAATCCAAGCTATATGTTTTCTTACTTATTAGATATGGAAAACTTTGACCAAAGTGGAAAAATCCACAAATATTAACCCAAAAATATATAATGTTATATGGGACTCTTAGGTTCGAACCTAGGAAGAAATTCCTGAGGTTTGAGAGCCCCCTCACCACGTCAAGGTGGTCCCAAAATGAGGGGGAAATTTTAGCAATCAACATTATGTGCTCATCTCTTGAATGCTTCATCTCATTAACAAGATTGAATAATGAAATGACTATGTTACCTCTAAACAACTAATAAATCCAATGCAATTATCAGCTTCCCACCTACAATAAACTTCTTTTAAGATTACTGTTATGATGATTAATATTACTAAAGAAACTGAACAAACCAAGTGACTTATCAGACTTCCTAACACACATCACCTTCAATAACTAAAAAGCTGGAATGTTGAATCATCGTGTTCCATGCCCTCATATGTTAAAATTCACAGACCCAATAACTTACTGTGTGTATAAGTATAGATTCACCATACTTCTCTACTCCCATTCTACTGACACTAAAATTGTACATGTGTACTAAGTAACTAACAATTGCTGTCTAAGCTTTTTTCAGATTAGACTTAAGTAGTACTCTGTACACAGGTGTACTCCATAAATGTTGATTATATTATGTATGTATCTGTAATATTGTGAAGTTCCAACACCGCAGAAGCATCAAAGAACCTAATGAATTATTATTTGATTGTTCCATTCAATGAAGTTTGTTTTGGTGAAAGCTACATCTACAATTTAACATTTATGGAAATTGAAACAAAAATAGAAGTCTTCAAAATGACAACAGTAATGGTATGCCTCTTACCTATTGCAGCTCGAAATAGAAACTCCTCCCCATCTCTGAGGTATACATCCCATATTCTAACAGCAGCATCTAACGGCAAAGGGCGTGAAAACACAGTTAAGAGCCAGTCTAGTATATATAAGTCAGGTGTGACTCCGATATTTTTTAGATGCTCAGCTACTGAGGGAAGGTTTACAGCTAACAGCTCTTCATACGTTTGATAATAAGCACACATCTGATGAAGTGAGAAGAAAGATAAGTTATTCTGTTTAAGAAATCTTCTGGATGTAATGATATTGTATTTGTAATTCAGTGAAGAATGATTTTACAAGACAAAACTTCAACTTATCAAACAGGGCATTTTCTTTTTAGTGACGAAAAGCAGTCTACCACATTACCATTGGTTGATCAACACGAAAGAAAGCCATGTGGGCTGGTCGATTAAGTAAGTTTGAGAAGGCAATAAATGCGTCTGACTCATCCATGTTGAGCAACAATGTAGCAGCTAAAAATGACATCCCCTGTACGTAGCCAACATCAGGACGGTAGCAGGCATACGCTCCTAGAATATGGTGAAGAGGGTCGTGATAGGGACCTCCCTGCAAGAAAAAGATCAGGTTTAAATTATGCATACAATGGTATTTCTAATTTAAAATGGTAATTTTTTTTTTAAACAGTAGGAAAAAGAATAGAAAAATACCTTCTGAAATATACACAAGTGTGGAAATGTACGAGATACATCCAGATGAATGAGGTCAATGGTTGCTTCTTGGTCGCCAGGGTCACTGATGATGTCATCTTGGCTAGCCACACTTCCACATTCACTTAATGTTATCAATTTATCCACTGACCTGGAAACAAAGATAAAGTAATTCAATGTTTACTACTTCATTTAATGTCTATTTTAATATTTCTTTTCAGGGACTAATATTAATATCAATGCCAGAAATTTTAATGATCAGTAGTACACTAATGACTGTTTCACACATGCCTTCCTTTATGTGTGAAGGTTTAAACATTATTTACAAAATGTGAATGCTTACCAGCATTAAAGGCACCTAACAGTAGAAAAACGCTGAAGTTTTTTAGTTATTAATAGTGCACACCAGTTATCAACTAAAGATTAGTTTCTTCTTAAAACAATATTCATTATAAAAATGACTAAAATAATTTAGGTAAACTGCACTTCTGCATCGCTTCCCAGACAACATTAATTTTTTCCAGTACATAAGAATTAAGTATCATATTGTGTATAAACTGTTATACTGCATAGAAAGAATGGCATTTATCCTATGCTGTAAATTTCAGTCCTGAACATACAAGAAGTTTTAATTAAACAAGTACCATGTCGATGTGGGTGTGACAGTTTTAGCTAAAAGAAATTTTCTGGTTTGTTTACGTAGTATTCAAAAGAGAAGACTCCTCAGGCTTGATTTGCACTAGAGGTCCGGTCGAGTTCCACTTTCACTCTGCTCTCGGTCCTTGTTGGTTCAGACATCTAGTCTGCTCTCACTCCGCTCTCGGTCTCATCATTTCCTCTCCCTCAACACCAGTGGAAGTCTCACCACTGGCTATGGAAGATGTGTGACTTTTCTCAAGCTGATTTGGTAATAATCGCCTTTGCTCTTGATGATGACGAAGAAATATAGCAAAGTCGAAAAAGAAAGAGGGGACTGTGGGGTCATCCTATGTTGCAAGATAGGAAGAGTGAAGGAGAATTTCATACTCTGTATCCTTCCTTGTCTTACCGATGATGAGAGTAAAAAGAACCTCCTTTGTTTAAAATAATTTTCCTACCATTTGCATGATCCCATTGTGATTTCCTTTTAATCATCCATTTTTTTTTCATGGGACAAAAGGTAAAACTACTTGCTTGTATGAAGGCTGAATCTCAATTAGAGTGGAGCAGGAGTTGCAGGACCATTGGAATTGTGTTCACACTGGCACAGTCTCTTTTCGCTCCGCTCTCGTTCCAGTCAAAATATTTTTTGAAGGAACCGTGACTAGAGTGAGAGCAAAACCGTGAGTGACAGTCTGAATGATTCCATTGAAATTCATGTAACATTATTGGAATGGAGCACAACCAGACCTCTAGTGCAAATCTAGTAGTACTTTAAAGGTTTGTAAATTAAAATCTACACACTGATTGAGTCTCCCTTGATCTCCAGCCAATAACAACCACTGAAACAAAAGAGAGACAGACTCTGATTATATATTACCTTTGCACCATAATATTGTACAACTGAGCAGTTACGTTTAGTTCATTCCCAATGGCCATTTTCCACACTTTCCCTCGCACACAAGAGGGGAGACCGTGCCACCACAACTCTCTGCATTTTTTATGAGTATGCCTGGAACAAATAGAAAAGTAGCATGTTTTCAGAGAAGAATTTTCTCTCCCTAACATGTTCTTATTTGGAGGTTATAAGAACTTTTTTGCTCATGTTTCCTAATGAAATATTTCTGAAAAATTTTGAAGAATGCTTAGGAAAAATTGATTCTTTGACTGTAACAAACTAATAACACAAACATTACTCCCAGCACATTTAAAAGTACCCCTACATTATTAATGTTGTTTTCACATGATGAATGACATATAACGAGAATTGTTGTACATATTTTTTACTACCAATGTTACTTCAAAATCTTTCAAAGCATTCTTCATCTAATTAGGAATACCAAATAAAATACTAATCAGAATCATTTGTATAGTAGTACTTTTAACCAAAGGTTTGAAGAGGGGACCAACAGTAAATGTTTAATGAAAAGTAGACCTTATATTTTTGTTGTGCTTCAGGAACCTACTGCCTCAAAATACTGTAGTTGCACTTCAGCAATACAGCTACTAGAATAAGAGGAATTATTATCACGCATCAAAATTTCCAGCAATCCTTCTGTAACAAATATCATGTTACCTAAATAAAATGACATATTGTCATCAGTGAGAGTCCTAACTTTCATCTTATCACTTCAAAAAACTTTAAGCAGCTATATTCTCTATTCAAATCATTCCTATTAGGGAATACTTTAGCACCAATCAAGAAGTCTTTTGCCATGCAAAATTTTAATCTTAAATATTGCAGAGTCAATCTGCAAGTTACAAATAACCTCTACCTTTTATCCTATAACATTACTTGACACTGGAACTGACAGCCATCAACATGGAAACATGTCTAGTCAGTGTAAATTTAGACAAAAAATCCTACAGTACAAAATTAATACATGAAATGCGCCTATTCTATGTGTTCTTCATTTAAAAGCACAACAGGAAGTCAGGCCAACTACAATTTCAATCTTAAAAATATAATAGATGTAAAGCTCCATTCTCTACTGACTTTTGGTTGTTTATACAGACCAGCTGAACCTGACACAATCATAAGCATGATGTGCAATCCTGTTCACTTAATTTCCACTTCAAATCAGACTGAAAGCAATGAAATAACCACACTTGAAGAAGCAGGTCTATTTCCTTTCTTTCACTGTTGACCAATGCTCTCCTTGTCCCTTGTTTTTTAACTTTTCTTCATAAGAACACTGCAATATTTATGAAGCCGCCCATACCATTTGAAAAATAAAATAAATGCAAATTCCTGTCTATCCCCTATTGGGGTGCTAAGTCTGGTTAAGTCACAGTACTCCCTGTGAAATCCTACTATAGATATGCCTACTAGGCCTACAGCAGCCCTGACTCCCTACCCTGCATTTGTTCCCTTAGGTCCTTACAGCACCTCCTAATCCCTGTAACAACTTACCACACGTACAGGCTACATACCTTTATGCAAACATATGTCCATATAAGGCCGCCTTATTCTAAACCAACCACCATACTATACTCCACATGACGAATGTAATAATAGCCAACTCACATAGTTTCCCATTTGGGAAGGAAATCGTTATTCCAAGTGGCAACAGCAGCTGCCAGCTGCTCCTCCTGGCGTTGAAGGTTGGCCTGGGCCTTTTTTCTTTCCTTTGCTTCACGTAATTCTGCAAAGGAGAGGATTCCAATTCAGCATCTCTTACTAGACTCATGAATGAGCATTGCAAATGTCAAGACTTTTATTATGGTATATTCATAAAAACTGGTCATAAAAAAAAGTAAGGTTTGATAGTAAAATATATGAAAGTACAGTAGCATAAAATAAGGACTTGATATTGTCATTATTCTAGTATAGACTCTACCACTTAAATAATTTCTGGACTTTTTATGAAATGGCCCAAAGGATAAGTTCTTGGACAGGCAAGGACAGAAACAAGACAAAGGAGATGGTTACAAAAGATAGAAGGCATGTTTGTATAACAAACATGCATTCCCAATGTTGTAAAAGTTCAAAAGGGCTGGATAGATAGACATCAATTACTGGGTACAGCTGGAATTTAAATTGGTAGTATTAAATTACCTTCATTAATTGTTACATTATGTGTGTGTGTGCATGTGTGTATATGAGAGAGAGAGAGAGAGAGAGAGAGAGAGAGAGAGAGAGGAATGTCATTTGTTGGTGAGAGGTGAAATGTGAGTGAAAATGCCTAACCTTCTGGGATTTAAACAAATATATGTATTTGAAAAACCTGGGGATTAAAATTCAAAAGAAAACAAATAGATTAAGTAAAGTAGAATTCCTCCATCACAAATGTGTCATTCAGTTTACCAGTAATAATGAATATTCAGTTTGAGGCAAGCATGGACAACTGAATGTGACAATATGAGCAAGTTTCAAAATGTGTTTTCAGGCATAGGACATCTGTCCACTCCCGATATGAAGGGGAAAAGCAACATGATCCAAAAGCATACCTAGAGAGTATATTCTCAATAGTGAGAAGTACCATATATTTTTATATAAAAATAACTTTTCTGAGTTAACATACTAGGAATTTTCTGAAATACTTAAAAAAAATTTTATTTACAAATTTCTGCTCATTCTTCTTAGTGTTCAACACTGACAGCAATCCAGTGTAAAGCACTTCTCTTTAAGACTTATGTTTGGAATATAAAATTTAGGCTAAAGGCCAAGCACTGGGACCTATGCAGTCATTCAGCACTGAGAATAATGTTGAAACAGTTGTTTGTTACGAATATAGGAACACAGAGTTCAGACCAAAGGCCCAATGCTGGGACCTATGAGGTCATTCAGCACTGGAAGGGAATTGAGAGCAGTTAGGTTTGAAAGATGCAACATGAGGAAAACAATTGTTAACAGAGGGTGGATATCAAGACAGACGAAAAGTAATATGAACGGAGTTACAGTAAAAGGAATGAAGGGGATGCTGCACTGACGTCACTAACCCCCACGTGAAAAATCGTTCCTAGGCAAGTGGAATGCAAGATGGAAATGATAGAAAATGAACGGAGGTACAGTAAAATAAAAGAAATGAAAGGGAGTTGAAACTAGGGGCCTAAAGGACACTACAAATAACCTTAAGTAATACCAAAAGTGCACCTCACTGACAGCAATAATAATAATAATAATAAATTAATAGTAATAATAATAACCACCTTTCTTCTTGGCTGCAGACACCATCTGCTGGTACTCCTGTTTGTGCTTGAGTTGTTCATAAGCAGTCTTCGCTGGTAGGTTATTGGGCCTATTCTCCATGATCAAACCAACGCTCCCTGCTTCCAACTCGCTGTTACGTGCCTGAGGAAAGAGATAGAGAGTTTGTTTGTTTATATGGTGCTTTTACGTTGCATGGAACCAGTGGTTATTCAGCAACGGGACCAACGGCTTTACGAGACTTCCGAACCACATCAAGAATGAACTTCTATCACCAGAAATACACTTCTCTCACTCCTCAATGGAATGGCCGAGAATTGAACCCGCGACCACAGAGGTGGGACACCAACACCATACCAACCAAGCCACTGAGGCGCTAAGAGATAGAGATAGAGAGTGAGCGAGTTCATAACACATGGCTAGAATACTGATTTAAAGAGAATACAACTATATTTATGGTCGAAAATTAGGTTGAATGGGAGGAAAAATATACCGGATTTTAAAGATCTGTATTTTTCCAAGAACATAAATGGTGTGTTTCATAAATTATTGGGAATGAAAATGTGATTTTACCCAACAGGTTATTAAATCATAATAAAGGGCTTCATTTTTACATCGGGATGGATGATATAAACTTAACAGACCACAAAACATCCTCCTCCAAATGTTTTCATTATTTACACATGCTTGGAACTGCAATTGATTAAGAAAGACTGCAAGGTGTAGCTAATACATTTACGTTCAAAAGAAATCCTTGTTAGCTTCACTGCTTTATGAGTAGCCTACATACAAATCATGACAACTTAACGCAGAATGTGACCACGTCACGGTCAAGTATTACTTTTTACGTACCTACAGGAATACACACCTACGCTTTCGTAGCTGCGGCTGTGACTGACCTGACTAGAAAAATCCTAAGGGTTGGTTAGGCCTATAAGTCACTCATGACCCGAGCTGGCTTAGCGTTTCCTTGCACTGAGGAACTTAATTTACGAAATCGTATTCCAGTGTGAACAAATTAATATTTACTGTAACGTGGTCACAGTCCGCGTCAAAAAAGTAAGCGGGAATCGTACGTAGGCTATTCATAAGTGAAACGGACATGATTCATTTAACGTAGGCTACATAAGTGAAACGGACGAGGATTTATTTTACGTAGGTTATTTCATAAGTGAAATGGACACGGATTTAATTTACGTAGGTAATTCATAAGTGAAACGGACGAGGATTTATTTTATGTAGGCTATAGCCTATTCATCAATGAAACGGACAAGAATTGCTGTTAAACTTTTCAGATTTTGCAGTCTGTCTTACTCAATCAGGGTTCCAGGCACGTATAAATAATGAAAACGTTTAGAGACCATTTTATGAACTTTATATCACCCATCCGGGATTGTCCCATATTTATGACATTTGTCCTGTGTCCCGTATCGACCCTCCACGGGACGCTTTTGGTCCCGTATTTTCATATTTTGAAAAAAAAAATACATTATACTAGTGAAATTTTTGCAAATACGGGGTAAAGGCGGCTGCCCAAAATTGGCAACAATGCTTGATTGCAATATTGTAATGCTTTGACACATGTAATGAACAACTGTTTGTAACAAAATCTACAATGAACCCTCTTTAAAACAAAAGAAAAGTCAATGAAGTAGGTCCTGGAAAATCTGGACCGAGCTGAGAAAGACTTCGCGCTGACTACTCCACTGCGTGCGTAACTTCACGTAAAAGTTGTCAATATTGTTCAACTACCTCTCCAATGAAGGTGTCCCTTATTTCAATTTTCAAAATCTGGTCACCTGCCCATCCCGGCATAAAACCGAAGTCTGTGTTGTGATTCAAGAAACTGTGTTACCTAAAATCACTCGTCATTTACACTATTAAATATAACTAAGATTTCTTCTAAACTCGAGTGAAAAGGTTACACTGAATTCTTTCCTAATCAATCATAGTTCCAAACACAAACAAATGATAACAACATCTGAAGGCCATTTTTGTCATCTTTTTTAACACCCATCCCGATATAAAACCGAGGCTTTTGTTACGATTTAATAACCTATTTTCTATAATCAATTACAGGAGCCAAACGTTTCTCAAGACTGCTTGTGATCGATCTGTCGATCACCAGTCCAGATATAAAATGGAAGCCTTATTTATGTTTTAACAACCTGTTCTGTAAAGTCAATTCTCACTTGCATTATTACGATGTACTCTAGTCATTTCCTGAAATTCTTTCTAATTCCGGTTACGCCTATGCTACTTGAAAGTGACCTGTAATTCTCTAGAAAAAACAATAAAGTGGACATATGGGTAACTGGTTCAACCAATTTAAAAAATAATGTATCTTTCGTCACCTGTCGATAATGCATATTTTTGCTAATGAAATCTGTCACAACTTCAATTTCAAGTCTTGTTGTTTGCAAAGGTTCGCCCGACAAGTGGATATGTTTAGTTTACGTAACATTTAATTCTGCTCAAGAACTGAAGCTGCAGTTTTGTAAGACACCCTTCAATAAAATATATATATATATATATATATATATATATATATAATGTATGTATATATATATATATATATATATATATATATATATATACATACATAGAGAGAGAGAGAGAGAGGAGAGCGCCATATCATTCTACAAAAACTATCCAAAAACCATTACATTCTTCGATGTCACAAGCGTTCGTGGAAAGATGTCAATCAGAGCCTGACAACTTGACACGAACAGCTACGAGAACATTCGACCATTTTCTCACTCGACAAGACTTCCCATAATTCCTAAAGTTCTTACTCAAACTTCAAGAAGAAGAAGACGACGTCTATTCCGTGCGAAAACGAGTCCTGCGTTCGCATCGCATTACCGAAAATGTTTAATATTTCTCCTTAAAAGAGAAAGATCCTAATAGTACGTGTCAACTGAGCGTCGAAAACGAAATATGTTTTCTGTCTACTTTCTTTTTTTGTGAGAGAGAACTTCGTTATTGAATTCAATACTTTTTCATGAAAAAATAATAAATGACAATAATTTCTTCTTGTATCAAAACCGAGTCTGAAAGATCTCTGATTAGTTTTGGTAATTACTATGGGTTTCAGAGACAGTGCAAGCACGTTTTTTTGGCAATATTTCTGTAACGAACACTCGTATCAGAACGAGATTTTGCTATAGTGTATTACACCCAGTGCCGTAATTTATAAGGGTATCGTGAATCACTAATCGTAAAGAATAACGACTCTTGTCCTTGTACCAAGAAACAAAAAACTCCGTTATCCAGAAATGGATACGAACGCAGCAGTAAAAAGCTCCACCTACCCTCTCCCCCCACCTCCACCGCCACCCCCGTCCTTCTTTCCCTCGCCCCTTTCTCTCTCTGAAAGTTGCTTCAGTTTAAACTTATTTTCTAAGATTTTTCTATCTATCTATCTATCTAATAATATACATTGTATATATCTAACGATCCAGTCGGTTGTTAGCTGCCAGTTGACTGATTTATTTATGGATTGATCCACTCACCTCTCTCTCTCTCTCTCTCTCTCTCTGAAAGTTACTTCAGTTTAAACATATTTCGTAAGATTTTTTTCTATATATCTATCTAATAATAGTTTACATTGGTAGATATATCTAACGATTCACTCTGTTGTTACCTGCTATTGACTGGTATATTTATACACTGATCCACTCATCTCTCTCTCTCTCTCTCTCTTTCTATGATAGTGGTGCCTACTGTAAATGGTTATTAGAGTGAGAGATATCTGAATGTATGGTGGATCAGTTAAACCATAGACACTATGATTTATGGTACAGTGACTGTTCTACTCGCGGTTGGTTACCTTCGTAATCCTCACGTGGACTCAGGGTATCAGCAATATAGTACTTGTATTACGAAGGTGAAGAAGATATGGCCACCACGGAACTTGACTGTCGGCACGGTTGCAGAATTCGTTTGTCACGGAACTTTTCTACCTTTTTAGCCATGAAAAAGTCGCCAATTGCTTTCAGATTGGTTTGAATAGGTAACTGGTTATAGTTACTTTGTGTTACAAATAAAAATTGAGCCTTTCTACCGAACATTCATTAGAGTTAAACCCTTGATTATAGTGATGCACATAAAACAGTCGCCTTACCATAAATCATAGCGTCTATTGTTTTACTGCTCCACCATAAATTCACATATCTTTCAGAGAGAGAGAGAGAGAGAGAGAGATGACGGGATCAGTGCATAAATAAATCAGTCAACTGGCATCTAACAACCAACTGGGTCGTTAGATATATCAACAATGTATATTATTAGATAAATAGATAGATAGATAGAAAAATAATAGAAAATAAGTTTAAACTGAAACAACTTTTTCAGAGAGAGAGAAGGAAGGAAGAAGGAAGGAAGGACAGGGGTGGCCAGTGGAGGTGGGGGAGAGGGTAGGTGGAGCTTTTTTATTCTTGTGTTCGTACGTATCCATTTCTGGCTAAGGGAGTTTTTGCCTCTTGGTACAGGGACAAGCGTCTTTATTCTTTACAATTAGTGATTCACGATACCCTTATAAATTACGGCACTGGGTGTAATACACTAAAGCAAAATCTCGTTCTGATAAGAGTGTTCGTTACAGAGTTATTGCCCAAAAACGTGCTTGCACTGCCTCTGAAACCCATAGTAGAAAGTTGTGCATTTTCTTTAAAAAAATAAATTTTCATAATCCCGTTTTTTATATTGCAACATGATCAAAATAACCAGCATACACACGTTACTTGCACATCAAGACACACACAAACACATACACGCAGCATGCAAACTTAATCATCTACTATATATAAAACAATTCTAAAGCACACACTTATTATTTCAAATACTGTACTATCTAATGAGAGGTTAGGGATCAAACACGAAATATTTTTGTATGTAATAGAATGGTTTTTATATTCTTTTACTCTCAAGTACTTAGTTGAACTGGGTCCTCATCAGTAGCACGAGAACCTTGTATATATTGCGCACTACTGACTCAACTTAAAACAGACTAATGTATTCTGAATAATAAAGTACGTTTTATTCATCAAATACATTTGTCACTAAGTCAACATGGCTTTTAACGCATCCAGACCTCATATACCCCTTATCTGAGGATTTGGGATCTCACATTCTCCCATCGGGAGCAAACCGCATCCAAAGCAAGAATTCATCGCATACTGACTACCTTTCCTTTATGACTGCACCGTTTGGGTAGCTCAAACCTCCCAATATAGAGAATAATAAAGAAAATAAAGAACAAAGTACCTTTATCATTATGTCAAATCAGCCTGTAATACGCCACCCTCGCTCTTCAGAGGCTTTAGAATCTCACAGTTTCCAGTCAGGACCAAACCACATCCAAAACAGTAACTAAGCTTATCGCATTTATACTGACTATACTTCCATTAAGATTTACACTATCTGGGTAGCTCAAACCTCCCCATACATTAAACAATAAAGCCCTTTTATTCAGACACATTTGTCACTATGTTAACATAGCTCTTAATACGTCCACACCTCATATTCCTCTCATCCGAGGCTCCAGAATCTCACATTCTCCCATCAGGGCCAAGCCACAACCAAAGCAAAATAAATCACCTTATCACACACTATCATACTATAGTAGATTCACATCAACCGTGCATTTGATGTCTAGGCCAGTCCCTTACGACGCTCCTGATTGACTGTTGATAAGCCAATCACAGGGCTGGAAACTGTCCTCTCTCGAGCATTCACATAAGCAGGATGTATGTTCCACCGCTCCTCAGGAGAAGTGGAACATACGTCCTACCCATGTGAACCCTCGAGAGAGACTGAGACTTTCCAGCCCTGTGACTGGCTTATAAACAGCCAATCAGGAGCGTCGTAAGGGACGGGGCCTAGACATCAAATGCACGGTTGATGTGAATCTATTATAACTACAGTCCCACTATATTGTACTAGTACACCATTTGGGTAGCCCAAACCTCCCAATACATTGAATAATAAGGTAAATAAAGGAAAGGGGGTCGTTACCTTGATATCAGGTGACCTCGGAGCCCTCGGAGAAGGCCTGGAGAAGATCCTCCAGCCCGGGGAGGAGGAGGTGGAAGTAGTGCCCGACACAGGCGACGAACCCGGATCGGGGCGCGAGGGATCGGCGAAGAGGACGTGGAAGAGACGCCGTCGCTCCCATTGCTTCCTCCATCTTTGTGAC
The DNA here is from genome assembly GCF_015104395.2 of Macrobrachium nipponense. NCBI lineage: Eukaryota > Metazoa > Arthropoda > Malacostraca > Decapoda > Palaemonidae > Macrobrachium > Macrobrachium nipponense. The sequence goes on along the minus strand of NC_087213.1, from coordinate 2,211,185 downwards.
GCCACGAAAATAGGTTTCTGGAAGTTAAAAAGAAGAGGAGTTAACTTACGATACGAAACTGAGTCAATGGAAAAATTCACATAAAATGATCTTAATAATTCACGAATGTTGTTACCAATAAGTCACTAGCGTAACCAATACCACTTTACTTAGAACAATCGCTGCTTCTATTCGACCGTGCCGCAACTTACATAGAAGTGCTAAACTGCGTCAGTAACGCTTTTCCGAGCGGCTCTTTGCCAGAGGCGGAGGATCGCATGGCACTTTCCTCCCACACTTGATACGAGTGCTACACCAACACTCGCTATCGTTAATTGCGCTTCAGAAATAATCGATTGTCAATTGTTCGTGACAAGTGAATACCGTCCTTTCCATTCCCTCCACGAAACAATGCATATTTTTCCCGATTAGATTACGGTTTACCGTAGATATATGCGCGAATCTATCTAACTGATAAGCCTCTCAGCTGCGTGACGCCAGTTAGTCCATGCGATTAAAAATGAGTTGGGTCTGTTAAGTTACAGAAGCCTGTTGAGAAGTAGGCCTAGGTCTTACTAGACCGTGGTCTAGGCCTATCAACTATTTAGTTACAAATGCGTTACGAGTTTGCGCAATAGAAAAATAGGCCTAGTCATTATGCAGGAAGGCTGTTAGGCTTAAAATCTTTTCTAAACACATTTTAATGTTGGTTAGCATGAACCTTTAGGTCTAAACCAGGCCTTCCACTTATTCTCACACCTTACAACCGTGCTGGCATAAGCACACTTTGTCTCTAGCTAACTACAAAGAGTAATAATTTGTGAGTTCAAGCATATAGCCTATTCACTGGCTGAATAACCTTACTTTTCAGTAATTCAATTGACTTTCGCAGGCTTTAATTCATCTTTATTTCACCTCTTATACTTTCAATCATACACGAAGGGAGTAGACCCTCTTTTAAACAGGTTCTGTTGAAAAGAATGGCAGCACCAGTTGAACTGATTTCATACGTTGATCTTTTCATTTCTACTTAGTGCTCTATTTTCTCAGGAAGAGGAAAGGCAGGAGTTCTGAATTATGTCACTACTACTACTACTACTGCTACTACTACTACTTCTTCTAGTAAAAGGAATGAAAGTGGTTGCACGTAGGGGCCGAAGCGATGACGCAATGAACCTTAACTGAGTAATGCCTACAGTTCACCGCGTGAGGTGCACGGACGGCACTAATCCCTACAGGGGTATACGAGAGATCAATCAACGCAAATCCCACTCAAATCAAGCTTTTCACAGCTTCACAAAACACACAATTATGATAGAAAACCTAAGCGTAATCGAACACAGCAAAGACACTAAACGGGTTGACGTGCAGTGAGGCACACACCGGAAACATCTGACTATAACAGATAATGGGAGTTAATATTAGCCTTATTATTATTGCTATTCAGAAGATGAACCCTATTCGTGTGGTAACAAGGCCAACTGGGTGCCACTGATTTGAAATTTAAGATTCGAAAGAATGCGGTATTCATTTGAAAGAAGTAACAGAAGGTAATATGAAATAAAGATTATTATTATCATTACTATTATTATTATCATTCAAACTTCCAAAGTTAATAATATTATGGTGTTCATGAAAAGAAGTAGCAGAAGGTAATAGGAAATACATAAAGAATAGCTCAGTTACTGGTAAAGAAAAAATAAACAAACATTTATATATAAATAGAGCAAAATGTAAGTAAATTGTAAAATACAACGAGAATTGCTTTTGGCTAATAAAGCGTTGCATCATCCCTTTTAACTTTTGAGGTTTCTATTCCACATGATCCTCAGGGTTTGTTTGTTTGTTTGTATGGTGTTTTTACGTTGCGTGGAACCAGTGGTTATTCAGCAACGGGAACCAACGGCTTTGCGTGACTTCCGAACCACGTCGAGAGTGAACTTCTATCACCAGAAATACACATCTCTCACTCCTCAATGGAATGGCCGAGAATCGAACCCGCGACCACCGAGGTGGGACGCAAACACCATACCAACCAGGGAGACAGCTCCACAGTCCAACGCGAATTTCTGATCCAAAAATTTCACACGGCAAGCAGGAATAAAAATTATATGAACAAAATTCAGTAGTTCACTTAGACCTCATAAGACACTTATGGCCTATATATACTTGATGGTCGGGATTTAATAAAGTTACTCGTTATTAAGATATGCAAACAGAATAGAATAAAATTTATATTATTAATGGGAAAAAAGTCATGACATTACTGAACAGAAATAAATAAAACTGACAAACCCTAATAATAACGAAACGTTATAATGCTTAATACAATATAAAAACTTTCAGACACTCGTAAAAAAAACTTTTGACCACTGAACAGAAATAAATAACATATAGGTTACATGGAACCTAATACTATTGATTTATAGTGACAAGAGTAATATATATATATATATATATATATATATATATATATATATATATATATATATATATACATATATAAACATTATTTCACAAGAGGGTTATTAGAGAGCAAACACGAACGCCAAAAACTTACGCAACGCTCGGAGGACCAATGTTGACAGAAGCCTCGATCAGCCAATCATAAAAATTCCAGTGGAAAGCCTCTTTATCCAAGTACTCCCAAGGGTATAAACACCCGACATAAATCAAACGAGAAGTTACCAGTGTAAATCACATAAGATGAATCACTCGTCAGTAAACAGTAAATGACAAAAAAGAATCAATGTTAAACTTCACACATACGAGAATAGTTATCCTAAAAGAACGACGCACGCTGTTGCTGTAACGCCATTCAACGACATAAATAAAACAATTATAGTTACCAATGGGTCACAGCTGTAAATCACATTCGATAAATCACTTATCAGTAAACTTCATTAAAGGAAAAAAAAAAATCAAATTTCTAAAAGACGCGAACAATTATACTAAAAGCACGACACACGCTGTTACTGTGACGCCATTCAACGACATAAATCAAACAATTATAGTCAGCAACGGGTCACAGCTGTAAATCACATTCGATAAATCACTCATCAATAAACTTCATTGAAGGAAAAAAAAAAAAAAAAAAAAATTTCAAAAAGACGCGAACAATTATACTAAAAGCACGACACATCGAGAGTCTGGTATCGCCACCGACGGCCGAGGACCTTATAACGAATTCCTCCCTCCTGGTGGGCGTGACGTCATTCGCCTTCATGAGATGCGGTATGCGCATGAGCGCTCTCCCAATCACCATCTCGTTATCTTCGTCTACGCTTTTGATTATCATCGCAGGTTTATAATTACTTTCTACCCACGGCTGAGGTGGCTGTGTAGCAAGACGTGAATCTGAATGGTACCTACCTACGTTGATTTTGTTTACACACATAGACATACACATATTATATTAATTATATATAGATATATATATATATATATATATATATATATATAGTATATATATATATATATATATATACACACATACCTATATGTTACATCAAAAAATTTCTTACATTATACTCACGTAAAAGGAAAGGTTTCAGGCATGAAGCTAAAAGCCAATATCCAAACGATCAACTTGAAATTTCGCTCGTATATATACACAATATACGCCTATATGTATGTATACGTACAACACTCAGTATACAAATAAACACAGTATACACCCATGTATACTGACATACACCCAGCATGTAAATGCACACACGAACAACCTAAAGGTTTCGGTAGCAAGAGCACCAAGGCTATAGTACACAACACTTGCGGAAAAATTGTAAACACAGGAATACGCACGACGATAACAGAGGGTGATCGTGGGACGCCCGCTTACGCATGCTCAAAACCGCACTGACAAAATCGTTTATTTCTGTCTGCAGAAAGGCTTCAGAATTCGCTTCCTACTGCTATGTTTCCCCGATTTCTGTAACTTTCCTTTTCCTCGGAAACCTCATGATGACGGTTAGCATTATTACGATCATCGCCATCGCCATCGCCATCGCACTAACATCACTATATTTAGGGACACTATCAAATCACCTAAACTTACAGTTTATTATAGTTAGTCTTCTGGCATCAACTTTAACAGCAACTTCGTTGTTTGTTTGTATGGTGTTTTGACGTTGCATGGAACCAGTGGTTATTCAGCAACGGGACCAACGGCTTTACGTGACTTCCGAACCACGTCGAGAGTGAACTTCTATCACCAGAAATAAACATCTCTCACTCCTCTATGAAATGCTCTGAGGCGCGCTAACAGGAGCTTCGTACTCATAAACGTTCACAAATACTATATCAATAGTTACTCTGATATCGTCATCCATTTTATAGTTAATCCATACCATGAGATTCAGGTATTAACGCCATCAATCTAGGCGAGGCAATATCTGAGATAAGGTCACCTGCGGCCTATCGTAAAGGCCACCATTATCTATGGGAGTGTCCCCGATGGGAATCTGATAGTTATCAAAAAGCTATGGGGCTTGGAAAGATGAGTCATCAATGCCCTCTTAATCACCTTTATTAATTATTATTATTATTATTATTATTATTATTATTATTTCAGTACTGTTTAGGTTGACGAGTAACGCGCCTATTCGACACATATGAAAAGTTCAAGAAAAACTGAAAAACGAATTTTTACGAAGTTCATGTATATTGACTTTTCATATGTATCGGATAGGCGCGTTACTCGCCAACCTGAACAGCGATAAGAAGAATAGAAAAGAACTTCAATAAAATAAATGCAGCTGAAGCAGCAATCTCCTTCATTAGAACATGTTTGAGAGACGGTCTTCTACCTAAAATATTATTATTATTATTATTATTATTATTATTATTATTATTATTATTATTAACTCTATCACAGTCCTCCAATTCGACTGGGTGGTATTTATAGTGTGGGGTTCCGGGTTGCATCCTGCCTCCTTAGGAGTCCATCACTTTTCTTACTGTGTGTGCCGTTTCTAGGATCCAACTCTTCTGCATGAGTCCTGGAGCTACTTCAGCCTCTAGTTTTTTCTAGATTCCTTTTCAGGGATCTTGGGATCGTGCCTAGTGCTCCTATGATTATAGGTACGATTTCCACTGGCATATCCCATATCCTTCTTATTTCTATTTTTCAGATCTTGATACTTATCCATTTTTTTCCCACTCTTTCTCTTCAACTCTGGTGTCCCATGGTATTGCGACATCAATGAGTGATACTTTCTTCTTGACTTTGTCAATCAACGTCACGTCTGGTCTGTTTGCACGTATCACCCTATCCGTTCTGATACCATAGTCCCAGAGGATCTTTGCGTGATCGTTTTCTATCACTCCTCAGGTTGGTGCTCGTACCACTTATTAACTGCAAGGTAGCTGATGTTTCTTGCACAGGCTCCAGTGGAGGGCTTTTGCCACTGAATCATGCCTCTTTTTGTACTGGTTCTGTGCA
>NC_087213.1:2188263-2198263 GCF_015104395.2 Macrobrachium nipponense | reverse complement strand
ATTATATACAAATATAGTAGTATATATACACTTATATATATGTGTCTGCTATATAATAATTCTCTCTCTCTCTCATCGGGAATATTCTTTTTCCTTTTAAATTCCAGTCCTAATTTCTTCAAAAAATTTCCTGTTAAAAAGAGAAAAGAGGCAGCAAATACTGGCACGGCTCCCAAACGGCGAACAGACGGAATACCATAATCTTTCCCCACTATTTCGAAGCAGCCCATTCCACCGTCAAATTCCTCAGAATTCCTCTCTCTCTCTCTCTCTCTCTCTCTCTCTCTCTCTCTCTCTCTCTTCTCTCCTCTCCACCACCATCTTTGCCAGTCGACGTATAACGTTCCTGAATGGTCTATTCCCCTGCTACTGTTTAAATATTATTATTATTATTATTATTTTTTTTTACTCTATCACAGTCCTCCAATTCGACTGGGTGGTATTTATAGTGTGGGGTTCCGGGTTGCATCCTGCCTCCCTTAGGATCCCATCACTTTTCTTACTATGTGTGCCGTTTCTAGGATCACACTCTTCTGCATGAGGTCCTGGAGCTACTTCCAGCCTCTAGATCTAGTTTTTTCTAGATTCCTTTTCAGGGATCTTGGGATCGTGCCTAGTGCTCCTATGATTTTATGGGTACGATTTCCACTGGCATATCCCATATCCTTCTTATTTCTATTTTCAGATCTTGATACTTATCCATTTTTTCCTCTCTTTCTCTTCAACTCTGGTGTCCCATGGTATTGCGACATCAATGAGTGATACGTTTCTTCTTGACTTTGTCAATCAACGTCACGTCTGATCTGTTTTGCACGTATCACCCTATCCGTCCTGATACCATAGTCCCAGAGGATCTTTGCCTGATCGTTTTCTCATCACTCCTCTGGTTGGTGCTCGTACCACTTATTACTGCAAGGTAGCTGATGTTTCTTGCACAGGCTCCAGTGGAGGGCTTTTGCCACTGAATCATGCCTCTTTTTGTACTGGTTCTGTGCAAGTGCCGGGCATTCGCTTGCTATGTGGTTTATGGTTTCATTTTTCGTATTGCACTTCCTACATATGGGAGAAGATGTTATTTCCATCTATCGTTCTTTGAACATATCTGGTTCTTAGGGCCTGATCTTTGTGCCAGCTGTTATCATTCCTTCAGTTTCCTTCTTTAGCTCTCCCCTCTGTAGCCATTGCCATGTGTCATCGCTGGCTAGTCTTTAGTCTGTCTCATGTATTGTCCGTGCATTGGTTTGTTGTGCCAGTCCTCTGTTCTGTCTGTCATTCTCCTGTCTCTGTATATTTCTGGGTCTTTGTCTACTTTTATCAGTCCTTCTTCCCATGCACTCTTTAGCCACTCGTCTTCACTGGTTTTCAGATATTCGCCCCAGTGCTCTGTTCTCGGTGTTGACGCAGTCCTCTATACTTAGTAGTCTCTCCCTCCTTTCTTTCGTGTTATGTACAGTCTGTCCGTATTTGCTCTTGGGTGTAGTGCTTTGTGTATTGTCATATGTTTCCTGGTTTTCTGATCTATGCTGCGGAGTTCTGCCTTCGTCCATTCCACTATTCCTGCGCTGTATCTGATTACTGGCACTGCCCATATGTTTATGGCTTTTATCATATTTTTTCCGGCGTTGAGTTTTGACTTGAGTATCGCCTTGAGTCTCTGCATATATTCTTTCCTGATCGTGTCCATCTCTTGGTGTTTTATATCCCCTACCTTCCATTATTCCAAGGTATTTGTATCCTGTCTCATCTATGTGTTTGATGTTGCTCCCATCTGGTAGCTTTATCCCTTCAGTTCCTGTTACTTTGCCTTTTTGCATGTTGACTAGGCGCATTTTTCTATTCCAAACTCCATCCTGATGTCCCCAGATACAATCCTTACAGTCTGGATTAGGGTATCTATTTCCTTGATGCTCTTACCATACAGCTTGATGTCGTCCATGAACATCAGATGGTTGATTCTGTTGCCTCTTTTCTTGAGTTGGTACCCGGAATCCATCTTCTGTAGTACTTTTGTCATGGGAATCATGGCTACTACGAAGAGTAGTGGGGACAGTGAGTCTCCCTGGAAGATCCCTCTCCTGATATTAAACCTCTGCTAGTCTTATTCCAGAGCTTGTAAGTATTGTATTCCCGTTGCGCATTGTATTTTTGGAGGAAGCTGATGGTGTTTTCCTCTGCCCCATATATTTTCAGGCATTCTATTAGCCATGTGTGTGGTATCAGTCGAAGGCTTTCTTATAGTCTATCCATGCCATGCTTAGGTTGGTTTTCCTTCTCCTACTTTTCTTCATTACCATTTTGTCTATCAGGAGCTGGTCTTTTGTGCCCCTACACTTCCTTCTGCAGCCTTTCTGTTGGTGGGGGATGGTGTTTGTCTCCTCTAGGTAATTGTATAGCCTTTCACTGATGATACCTGTTAGTAACTTCCACATTATTGGTAGGCAGGTGATAGGCCTGTAGTTACTGGCTATATTTCCCTTACTCTTGTCTTTGTGTACTAAGGATGTTCTTCCTGTGGTCATCCATTTGGGTGCATGGTGATTTGAGATACAATGCTGGAGTTGTTCTGCTATTCGTGGGTGTAGGGCCTTGAAGTTTTTGAGCCAGTATCCATGGACTTCATCGGGACCTGGGGCTTTCCAGTTTGGCATTTTCTTTAGTTGGTGTCTGACTGTGTCTGTGAATCTTTGTTTTTATTCTCCCTGTTTCTTCTTCCTTGACTTCCTGGAGCCATGTTGCATGTTTGTTGTGTGATACCAGATTACTCCATATGTTTTTCCCAGAGTCTCTTACTTTGTTCGGCTTCAGGAAATTTCTGGGTGGTTGTCTTCCCCTCTTAGTTGCTGTATAATCCTTTTTCTGGTTGGTTTCCGAATAGTTTGTTCTGTTGGTATCCCTTATTCCTGTTCATGTACCGTTGGATCTTATGTGCTTTGGCCTTCCTTAAGCCTCCTGTTTTACATCTTCTATTGGGTGTTGTTTAGTCCCCTCTCTTGTACTTTGTATTTCTCGTTGAGTTCCTCCCTTGTTTTTCTTGCTTCTTAGCCTTTTTTTCCGCCATCTCTTTCAGTTTACTCAAGTCAGATCTCATCACCATGATTTGCTTTTCCAGGCGCCCTTTTCAAGGAGGTTGCTGTTTTGGTTTCTGTTGGGTTGGTTGGTTTTGCTGGTGGTGTTTGGTGTTCGAATCCCCATCAGTTCTGCTACTAATCTTGCTCCTGCATATACCAAGTTATTTGTTTCTGTGATACTGGTGGTGTGTATTACGCCCATTATTACATTGACCTCACTTGTTTTCTCCCTTAATTTCTTGGTGTTGTAGGCTTTCATGGAGGGGATCTTTGTTCTCTGTATCTGGCTCCATCCATTGTCTAATCTTTCTACCCATTCCGTCCTCTCTGTTACTTCGTCGGTGTTTCTTCGGGTGTCGTTGTTTGATACCTCATCCTCCCTGTCGTCTTCTGTGGCATCGTCTCTCAGTTCGTCTTCGTGTAATTCGTTGTCGTGTGACATTTCCCTTTCCAGTTCTTCTCTTTCTGTTGGGGAGAGCCAGTTGTTTTTCTTTATGTTCCTTACTTGGTCTGCCAGCCTCTGCTCTGTTTGGGGGTTTTTATTCCTCTCATTCCAGATGTTGACCAATCTTCTTCTATATCCTCTTTCCGTCGGGTTGCTTCTGATGTAGCATCTCCATATTTCCTTATTTTCTTCTCTTTTTCCATTTCTTCCTTTTTTGCTTCTGTAAGCTCCAATCTCAGGCTGTTGATTACTTTCGTTGTGGTGATCAGTTGCTGGATGACGACCTCCAAGTACCTGACCGTCTTCCCCTTCAATTGGGTTGAATACCTGGTTGCCGGACGAAGCTCCTCTGTTGCCAGAGGTTCCATTTACGTCGTTGTCGTTTATTCCTTCATTTCTTTCCATCATTGCTGAGTTTTGCTATTTAACCCATAGCTGGACCCTACCCCATCAGGGATAGGTACTCATTTACAGCTGAGTAGACAGGAAATTATGGTAATGATCCTTTCCCAAGGAATCAACGCCGAGGAGAGCGGTCACCCATCCAACGACTGACCAGCCCCAATGTTGCTTAACTTTACTGAAGTCCATTGAGGACCTAACCCACTCCTCCACGGCGCCACACATTATTATTATTATTATTATTATTATTATTATTCTTTATTATTATTATTATTATTATTATTTATTATTTCGGAAGGAGACCCTCTCGTAGACATCTTTTGTTAAAAATTATTATTATTATTATTATTACACTACAATTAAACTACAATTATTATTATTATTATTATATCATCAAGTCACTGCCCTCCTAATTAATTTTGTTATTATTATTATTATTATTATATTATTATTATTATTATTATTATTATTATTATTATTATTATTATTATTAGTATTAGTATTATTATACTCGGTTCATTTCTCTGCTACTGTAGTAATACTACAATTATTCAGAGGGCACAGACTTGCTTTTAAAAAAGGCTGAAAACACAAAACACGGAAACAGTAACAGAGTTCCCCAGCTTGGCTTGGCAGCCTCACACAGTTACTCTGCGGTGATCGTTAATCCTCTATAAGAGAGCAAGGCTCAACGACTGTTTGTATTCTCTCTTCAAGAGGCTCTCTCTCTCTCTCTCTCTCTCTCTCTCTCTCTCTTCTCTCTCTCTTCTCTCTCTCTCTCTCGTACCGTCGTAGCACCTGGGCTATGAAAAGGTTCTTGCCCAATAACAAGACAAACTTGCCTTCCTAATATTTTTGTTCTCTCTCTCTCTCTCTCTCTCTCTCAGGATCTGGGACCCGCATCTCACATTATGTTAATGTTTGGTATTTATGCAGATGTCCTCATTTCTCGGTAACCAATCTTCACTCGTGTTCTTGATTCTAGTTATGCTAGAAATTACTCACTAGAAGTACAGTATACGGCGACCTTCAGAAAATCTGTCCTCACTGCTATCCAAAATTGTTAGGCCCAAGTTTTCGTACTATTATTATTATTATTATTATTATTATTATTATATTATTATTATTATTATTATTATTATTATTAAGTCTAGATCCAAAGATTGCATGACCTTGAGAATAAAATGTCCTTACTCTTTTTCGACTTTTTCACGTACCACGTACCAAATTTTTTATAGATATATATATATATATATATATATATATATATATATATATATATATATATATACTATACATATATATTTATATATATATATATATATATATATATAATATATATATATATATATATATATATATATATATATATATATATATATATATGAGACATCTCAAAAAATATAAATGTTTGCTCTTAGCACGTAAATAAAAACAATATACAGCATAAACTTATACTAAGGAATCGTTAAAATAAAATACATCAAAACCACGACAGCTGGAATGAACACAAAACGGACACCTACGGTTAATGTAATAGTCTACTTAAGTAAGTCAGAGAGAGAGAGAACGAGGAGAGGAGAGAGAGGTGGAAAGGGAGGAGGAGAGGACGGCGAAGGGAGGAAGAGAGACTAGCCCAAGAGGAGGGAGGAGAGGAAGAGAGGACGAGAGAGAGATAGAGGAGAGAGGGAGAGGAAGAGGAGGAGAGAGAGGAGGGAGGGAAGAGAGAAGGAAGGAGAGATGGAGAGAGAGAGAGAGAGGGGGTGAGAGAGAGAAGTTGAGAAGGACGAGAGAGACGTAGAGAGAGGAACATGGAGGAGGGGAGGGGAGGAGAAGAGACGAGAGGGGGTAGTAGGAAAGGAAGGAGAGAGGGAGAAGGGAGAGGAGGAGTGGAGGAGGAGGGAGGAGAAGGGAAAGGGGAGAAGGAGGGAGGAAGAGAGGGAGAGGGAGGAGGAAGGACGGGGGGAGGAAGGCGAGGGGGGAGAGGGACGGAGGAGAGGAAGAGGGAGAGAAGAGGGAAGGAGATGAGAGATTGGGAGAGAAAGGGGGGGAGTGGAAGGAGAGAGGAGAGAAGGAGAGAGAAGGAGAGAGGAGGGAGAGAGAGAGAGAGGAGAGGAGATGAGAGAGAGAGACTTTAAGGACATATAATATGAGAAAATTAACGTATCTCTAAAGAAAAAAAAAAAATTTAAGACATAACGTTGAATTATTAAACAACTCCCGGGTCCTCACCAAGCTCCCCTCCCCCAAAAGCTTTCCTTGTAAATAAAAGAGTTCGCTTAAAGCACTGGAGCCCTTTCTCTCTCTCTCTCCTCTCTCTCTCTCTCTCTCTCTCTCTCTTCTCTCTCTCTCTCTCTCTCTCTATCTCTCCTCTCCCTCTCTCTCTCTCTCTCTCTCTCTCAATAAAACGTCGACGATGAAAAGACTAAATTAAGCAGTTTTAATTAAGTCTGGCAAACCCACAACGTAGCTTTTTTAAAACCACCTCTGTAAACATAAAAATGTGTAAGGGACCAACGTCTAGCAATAACAGGTCCAAGTACTGACCAGAAACTACTGTTGCTTGCTTTCCATGTATAATGAATGTGTATGTATACACACACACACACACACACATATATATGTGTGTGTGTATGTAAATATATATATATATATATATATAATATATATATATATATATATATATATAATATATATATATACGTATATATTGTATACCATACTTATATACAATGTTTTTTTATTTTGAATCAATCACGAAAAGTAAAAAAGTGATGATTATACGAGCAAAGTTACAGCCGCTGTTTTTCTCACAGCTAAGTAGCAGAGATTCGGGTGAGTACGTTTAACAGGGCCGGGATACGTCAGACCATCATTGGCAATGCACATCTGGACTGACCTTGGAGTTACAACCACATCTCCGCTGAACTCTTCAATCAATTCACGGTTCCACCTTTGCTTCATCACGTGTTTATTACGTGATTTAACACAGCTTTTTACTAATTTTTATCAAAATTGCCCCTTTTATACAACGTTAAGAATATAGGACTTAGGCCGAAGGCCAACCGCTGGGTAAAAAAGTATATCTTAGTTTAACCAGACCACTGAGGAGCTGATGAACAGCTCTCCTAGGGCTGGCCCGAAGGATTAGATATTTTTACGTGGCCAGGAACCAATTGGTCACCTGGCAACGGGACCTACAGCTTATTGTGGGATCCGAACCACACTATATCGAGAAATGAATTTCTATCACCAGAAATAAATTCCTCTGATTCCGCGTTGGCTGCGCCGGGAATCGAACTTCGGACCACCGGATTGGCAGCGAAGCCAAGCGTTGGGACCTATCACGAGGTCATTCACCCCTGAAAGGGAAATGAGAGTAAAAAGGTTATAAAGGTGTAACAGGAGGAAAACCTCAAAGCAGTTGCACTATGAATCCATTGTCAGGAAAGAAAAAAGCGCCTCAGTGGCGTGGTTGGTATGGTGTTGGCGTCCCGCCTCGGTGGTAGCGGGTTCGATTCTCGGCCATTCCATTGTGGAGTGAGAGATGTGTATTTCTGGTGATAGAAGTTCACTCTCGACGTGGTTCGGAAGTCACGTAAAGCCGTTTGTCCCGTTGCTGAATAACCACTGGTTCCATGCAACGTCAAAACACCATACAAACAACAAACAAACATTGTCAGGAAAGGGTGGAAAGGAAGATGGATGAAAGGAACATGAACAGAAGGAGAGGAAAAGGAAAGAAAGGGTGTACTGATGGCTCTCCATGCCTAGGTACCAAATCATCGTCGAATATCTGGCACAAACTGGCTCACTTTCTCAGGTGATCATAAACAAACCTGACGGGTGCGACAAGTTTTAACAAGTTTAATGCTGTATGAGCCGCGGCCCATGAAACTTTAACATCGGGCCGGTGGTGGTCTGTCTTATGTAGTTGCCAGGCGCACGATTATGGAAAAATTTAACCTTAAATAAAATGAAAACTACAGAGGCTAGAATTCTGCAATTTGGCATGTTTGATGATTGGAGGGTGGATGATCAACTAACCAATTTGCAACCCACTAGCTCATTTTTATTTTTTTTTTATTTTTTTTTTTTTTACAAAAAACTTAATTTTTGCATTGTCAAGACAAAAGGGAGTTTCTGAAAGAGATAATTGTGCGAAAACTTCCATTAAAAACACGATTGTGATAGAGGCCAATTAAGAACGCTCTTTTCTTACACAATAAACTACAATATATAAAGAAGACAATAAATAAATAACAAAAAACTCGTCAAAACGACGACTGGTCTCAAGATCATTCTTCACACACACACACACAAGTGGGGTCCACGCATCGCGTGACGGCCTGCCAAAATGACTGAAGGGGGGGTGGGCCGTTCCAACACCCCTCTTACGTAACTGACACGAGTCGACACTAACCTCCTCCTCTCTCCTTCCCTTATCCCCTACAGTCCCAGGGGGTTCTTCCCTATGCCACCGTGGGGAGAACGAAACAAGCGTTACCTTTTGTAGGTGAATCTTCTTCAGACATACCTGTGTACTACATCTGACATTCACCTTGTAAAGGGACTTCTATGCTCTTAATCACTGACAGGACTGCTTTGTATGCAACAGGTAAACGTTTGATTTCCTTGACTATGAAATATATCTAATATATGCAACAGGTAAGCATTTCATTTCCTTGACTATAAGATATATCTAATCTATGAAACAGATAAACGTTTGTTTTCCTTGACTATGAAATATATCTAATCTATGAAACACGTAAACGTTTGCTTTCATTGACTATAAAATATATCTAATCTATGAAACAGGTAAACTTTATGAAACAAGTCAACGCGTCTGTTCACGTTTGTGTTTGTCGACTATAAAATATATCTAAACCGACCATCTATAAAACCACCAGACACAGGTAAACGTTTCTTTCCATTAACTATAAAATCTATGTGATCTATCAAATAAGAAAACATTTGTTTTTGTTGACTATAAAATATATGACTTATGAAAAATGGAAACGTTTGCATTCGTTAAAAATCTATGAAAAAGCTGAAGTTTGATTCAACTGACTATGAAAAATATCTGATCTATGAAACAGCAGGATGTTTCTTTCCTTGCTTATAAAATATATATTACCTAAAAAACCCAAAAAATAATATTTATCTACGTAGACCGCAAAATGGCCTCCTGACATCTCCATTTCTTCTCAACGTTTTGATACTCTTGTCACTATAAGACGCCAATCCTCCGTCATCTGCCTGAGTTCGATTGATTCTCCTCACTGGAAGCTTGGGGTTTCTTCAGTTGAACCTCATTTCCATTTCAAGGCTTAGAACATCGATTTTAAAGCTTGAAAACATCGATTTATACTTAGAAACATCTATTTCAAGGCTTAGAACATCGATATTAAGGTTCAGAACATCGATTTCAAGGTTAAGAACATCGATTTCAAAAACTCAGAAATACACACACACACACATAGGTATATATATAAGTGTGTGTGAGAGAGAGAGAGAGAGAGAGAGAGAGAGAGAGAGAGAGAGAGAGAGAGAGAGAGAGAGTGTGTGTGTAATATGTGTGTGTGGGTGTGTGTGTGTGTGTGTGTGTGTGTGTGTGTGTGAGAGAGAGAGAGAGAGAGAGAGAGAGAGAGAGAGAGAGAGTGTGTGTGTGTGTGTGGCATACAAAATATATATAACTACCCAAGACAATAAGATAAACCCCCAAAAAATTATATAAGTAAAACCTAAATAAGATAAATTGAATAAAAAAAATTTAATTAAGTAAAACCTAAATGACTAAAATGTGTTCATGCGTATAAACAAAAGACTCTCACCATATTAATCCCTCTAAAAAACTAAATGTAGAAACTAAAAAAAAATTAAGCATAGGCCAAGAAACTCTAAAAACCAACCCGTTACCAGGTACGCAGAACAATGACAGCATTAATACACACAAGTACATTGGAAAGACAAAGGAATATTCATCATAAAAACTACAATAAATCATTCAAACGGTAAGATGATGACCAACAACTTCTCATGAATATTCAGGCTAGACCAGAATGCGACAGTCTAGTCTGGATTC
>NC_087213.1:2163263-2178263 GCF_015104395.2 Macrobrachium nipponense | reverse complement strand
AGATATAATAATAAGCATCACAAAAACTTATTTCCATAGTTCTTCAGTGCTGACTATTATCGAACAAGAACGGCTGTTAGGTGACAAAACTATTAGCATAGAATATAGCAGGTGTTGTGTAGCGAAGTTGATAGAATTAAAACATTTTTGTGAATCCTTATTTATTTATTTATTTTCTATGTTCTATTTTAATTGCCATAAGCCTTCCTTGAGAACTGATTTAGTCCATCCTGAAGGAGTGTAAAGTCCTGTGAGTTACGTCATTGCTATTTCAAGGGTCAGTTTTCTGTCACCTAAACCCGCGTAGATGGAATCCAGGCCTTTTGTGAGCACCAGGAAACGATTTGTACGTTCGCGTGTATGTATGTATGTATGTATGTATTCTATATATATATAGATATATATATATATATATATTATATTATATATATATATATATATGTGTGTGTGTGTGTGTGTGTGTGTATACAATATTATACTGCAGAAGTAATCATACAACCACGCGTAGAACAGGTTACAGGAATAAATTTCTGACTCACTGCAGGATCGAACCCAGGCCTTTCAATTGAAAGACTTGGGTAGGATCCGGATGCTAGTAAAAAAAAATAATTATATTATATATATATATATATATATATATATATATATATATATATACATATGTGCTTTTTTATTATATTACAGACTACATTATTAATACATCTATATATATATACACTATAATATATTATTATTAATATTATATCTTAATATAACTCGTGTACAGGTAAATTCGAGCGAGAGAGAGAGAGAGAGATAGAGAGATGAGTAGAGAGAGAGAGAGAGAGAGAGAGAGAGAGAATGTATGCCTAGAGTACGGGGTCTATAACTAAGAGAAATAATTAATAAATAAAGGAAATCTGTAGTTAAAATGAGCGCGCTGTACGAGATCTAATGAAAGAGAAAGAGAGAGAAAGAGAGGGGGGGGGGGTTGCTTGGGTAAAATTAATGCTGTACACGAAAACCAGAAAACTGAAATAGAGATTCAGATGTCTGAAGTAGATATCAGATATTAAACAAAAAAATAACGATTATCACCCAGCAAGCTGCGAAAAGATAAATGATATGACAATTAGGAGGCAGGCAACAATAGCCTAAGAAACTAATAATGAATTATACATGAAGAGACTCGCGAAAAATGAACACAGAGAATTATTATTATTATTATACAGAAGATTATCCACACTCATATGAAACAAGCCCACCACAGGGACCATTGACTTGAAATACAGGCTTCCAAAGAATATGGAGTTTATTATTATCATTATTATTATTTAGATAGAACCCTATTCATATGGAACAAGCCAACCACAGCGACCACTGACTTGAAATTCAGGCTTCCAAAGAATATAGTGCTTATCATTATTATTATTATTTTTTTTTTTTTGCTCTATCACAGTCCTCTAATTCGACTGGGTGGTATTTATAGTGTGGGGTTCCAGGTTGCATTCTGCCTCCTTAGTTTTGTTATTATTATTATTATGATTATTATTATTATTATTATTATTATTATTATTATTATTATTATTATTATTATTATTATTATTATTATTATTATTATTATTATTATATTAATCAGAAGATGAGCCCTATTCATATGAAACAAGCCAACCACAGGGGCCACTGAACTGAATATATAAATCCAGCTCTCTTTAAAACCAGGGCCATTCCAGAATCCTACTTTTTCAATATGTGCTGTTAACTAATATATATTGTTAATTTTATATATTTACCTGCATACACATACGTACAACTAAGGGCACAGCATCCTACTTATCTCACCATAAGGCAGCACAATCATGCACCAAGCATTCCATTAGTATGCAAACAACCACTGTGTGTTTGTCTACTCTATCAATCATCTGGTTTCACCGAGACGTTATGCAGAGCTGTGCCTGAGTAGAAAGCATATTACTATAATCTATTTTCAATCATAAATATGTAACAACCAGCTTCCTGTAGCCCTACGTCTCATTTCTTTGGGCACCCTGGTCTCACTGAACCCATTACCATGGCCTCACTGAAACGATATGCACATCTGTGCATGAGTGGAAAGCACAGCAATATATTTTGCTTTCACACAAATATGCAGTATAGGCTACATACCAAATATGCAGCAACCAGTTTTACGTAACCTTAATCCTAATTCAGTTCCTCTTAGGACGAGTGGGTTATGTGCTCGCCTACCGGTTCTATAATCCCGAGTTCCATTCCCTGCTCTGCCAAAGTGGAACCAGAGGAATTGATTTCTGGTGATTTTAAAATTTCGCAATATAATGCAGTTCGGATCCCACAAAAACCTGTATTTGTTTGTTTGTTTGGTGTTTTTACGTTGCACGGAACCAGTGGTTATTCAGCAACGGGACCAACGGCTTGACGTGAC
This sequence comes from Macrobrachium nipponense, assembly GCF_015104395.2. Classification (NCBI taxonomy): domain Eukaryota; kingdom Metazoa; phylum Arthropoda; class Malacostraca; order Decapoda; family Palaemonidae; genus Macrobrachium; species Macrobrachium nipponense. The sequence goes on along the minus strand of NC_087213.1, from coordinate 2,175,841 downwards.
TTCCGAACCACGTCGAGAGTGAACTTCTATCACCAGACATACACATCTCTGGCCCCTCAATAGAATGCCCGAGTATCGAACTCGCGGCCACCGAGGTGGTAGGCAAAGATCAAACCACGCCACTGAGATGCATCACAATAAGTTGAAAGTCCCGTTGCTAAGTAACCAATTGGTTCCTATACACGTAAAAATATCTAATCCTTCGGGCCAGCCGTAGGAAAGCTGTTAATCAGCTCAGTGGTCTGGTTAAACTAAGATATACTTAACTTGGTCCAAATGCTTTTGGCAACCTGGTTTCAATGAAACCCAATACTACCATGGACTCGTGGGCGCTATGCACAGCTGTGCATACGTAGAATGCATAGTAATAAATATTTTCATAAATAAATATGCATTTCAGGCTACATACCAAATATACAACAACCTGTTTCATGCAACCTTACTCCTGATTTTTTTTTTGAACCAGGGTCTCGCTGAGCTATGCACAGATGTTCATATGTGGAATGCATACCAACTGTGCAACGACCTGTCATATGAAACTCTGGTCTTACTGAAACCCATTACCATGGCCTTACTGAGACGCTATGCACAGCTGCGCGCATACGTTGAATGCAAGCTAATATATTTTATACTCATATATAATTATGTAATTAAGGCTACATGCCAACCTATGCAAACCACCTGAATTAGACAAAAATTAAGTTCCTCGTTGGACGAGTGGTTTTCGCGCTCGGCTACCAATCCGGTGGTCCGTAGTTCGATTCTCGGCGCGGCCAACGTGGAATCAGAGAAATGTATTTCTGGTGATAGAAATTAATTTCTCGATACAATGTGGTTCGGATCCCACAATAAGCTGTAGGTCCCGTTGCTAGGTGACCAATTGGTTCCTAGTCACGTAAAATATATCTATAATCCTTCGGGCCAGCCCTAGGAGAGCTGTTAATCAGCTACTCAGTGGTCTGGTAAGACTAAGATACACTTAACTTTTTTAACGTAGGCAAAAATTAAACGAAGATGCAATGCATTACTAACCTAATACTACTATTCTTCTTTGCATTCTAAACAGGGGCGTCATTTGGAGGGGGGGGGGAACTGTCCCCCAAGACTCAACTTGCCACCCCCCCCAACAAAAGCCCCAAGAAGTAACAGCATGTTTTCTTTTTAAAAGTACAATCATAAATATATGAAGTTTCTCAGAAATATTGCATTTTTTTTTATCCTAGTAGCGGGAGTATATCATTTTTCCATAAAGACCTTGCTCACGTGGCTTTAAAAAACACATAATATAGCTCAGAATATATAAAGAAATATTAAATAAAAATAAAACAGCAGCTTAGGCTCGCTTCGCTCGCCACACCTTCTTTGCCCCCCTCCCCCCCAAAAAAAATCTTTAAATATCGCCAATGATTCTAAAACATTTTTATTTATTCATTAATATAATTATTTCGTTTTTAATCAGCGTTATCATTTCCTTCTGTATTTTCCTTTACCTCGTCTTACTTCTCTCTAATGAAGACCATATTATTCTTTAGAAGTTTGAAAACTTCAAGTCAATGGGCCCCTGTAGGTTTGTTCCATATGAATAGGGTTCATCTTCTGAATGAATAATAATAATAATAATAATAATAATAATAATAATAATAATAATAATAATAATAATGTTTAAAAATGTCCACAATTATATATATATTTCCATGTAAAAATATGGAACAAAAGTGTTCGAAAGTCTTTGTTCTATATTTTTACATAGAAATATATTTTTTTTATATATAATTATGAATATTTTTTAACAATTTGTTTTCACGAAACTGTGAATTTCTTAATAATAATAATAATAATAATAATAATAATAATAATAATAATAATAATAATAATAATAATAATAATAAACCTTTCTCCTTAATCCTCAGCAACCTGGTCTCACTGAAACCCAATAGCGTCAAGCCCAAATAAATGCATACAAAAATACAATTTTATATTACAAAAATTACACAAAGTACTCTATTCTTCAAAGCGGGTTAAGCGACGCACAACACCACCGAAAATCGGTCGGCAGTCCTTGAAGACCGGATATCCTGCCTAGGAGCGTTTCCTTTGGTGAAAAGAGTCCTGATAGCGGTTTTGTGTCCACAGTGAAGGTCTTTTAAATGGCAGGATTCACTGAGCACACCATTCCACTGGCTGTGATGTAACCTTTGCTTATCTTTCCCCTTTCTACTCTCTCTCTATTTAACATTCACCTTTTTGAGAGATGCTTAAACTTAAATTATCTCTACCTCTCTATAAAAACCTTTCCTTTCTTAGTGGTTTGAGTAAATTTTTTTTTTTCTCTCTCTCTAATATATATATATATATATATATATTATATATATATATATATATATATATATATATATATATATATATACATACACATATTTATTTATTTAACATTCACAATTCTGAGAGATGCGTAAACTGAATCTCTCTCTCTCTCTCTCTCTCTCTCTCTCTCTCTTCTCTCTCTCTCTTTATTTATTTAACATTCACCCCTTTGAAACATGCGTAAACTTAAATTATCTCTATCTCTTTACAAAAACCTTTCCTTTCTTGGTGGATGGGTTCATCTCTTCATCTCTCTCTCTCTCTCTCTCTCTCTCTCTCTCTCTCTCTCTCTCTCTCTCTCTCTCTCCTGCGTGCAGCTTTAAGCTAAACTTCTTTTCACGTTTCACTATGTAAGACTAAGCAAATCCCGTCCATGGTCTTTTCAAGATATTTTATAAAATTTCTTTTATGATATAAATAATCTTGTTTGCATATGCTACCACAGAGTCCACAGGGTTTACCGAAGGTATGTTACTCCTTGCCTCACACTCTACCGACCGAGACGTTAATTAAGTACCGCCTCTGAGCAAGAACCGTGCTGGCATAGAAGGCTGACAGACTTGAGCTATAAACCAACCGCCGAGTCACTCTGGAACGGGACATAGAATTTAGGCCAAATGCCAAGCAATGGGACCAATGAGGTCATTCAGCGCTAGAGAGAATATTGAGAGTAGGTAGGGTCTGACAGGATTAACTAGAATTAAGCCTCGGAGTTGCACAAGGGTGGGTGGATATCAGGACGGAAAGAAAGATAATATGATGGAGGTAGGGTAAAAGTCATGAAAGGGGTGTTGCAGCTAGGGACCGATTGGACGTTGCAAAAAGCCTTTAGTAATGCCCTACAATGCACCCCTTGAAGTGCACTGACGGCAATACCCCCCCCCCCCCCCCCCCCCGGAATCGAGTCAGTTTAAATTAAGCCTTGTAATATGATACTAAATTAAAAATTTCCATTCATGATATGTGTATGTATAGCGTATTTTAATATTTCACTTAATTTTTTTTTTTTCATTTATTAATTTGTTTATGTCTGTTTTTTTTCTAATGACTGATTTCCTCTTTCTATATATGCTATTACTCTCCGTTGCTTCTTTCAAATAAACACCATATTCTTTGGAAGCTTGAATTTCAAGTCAAGGCCCCTATGGTAGGTTTCTTCGATATGTGGATTTCATCGTCTGATTCTGAGTAATAATAATAATAATAATAAAATAAAAATAATAATATAAAAGGCCATAAACGACATCGGGCAGTCCCTAGTAATCAGATACAGTGCAGGAATAGTGGAATGGACGAAGGCAGAACTCCGCAGCATAGATCAGAAAACCAGGAAACATATGACAATACACTAAGCACTACACCCAAGAGCAAATACGGACAGACTATACATAACACGAAAGGAAGGAGGGAGAGGACTATTAAGTATAGAGACTGCGTCAACATCGAAAACAGAAAAGCACTGGGGCAATATCTGAAAACCAGTGAAGACGAGTGGCTAAAGAGTGCACAGGAAGAAGGACTAATAAAAAGTAGACGAAGACCCAGAAATATACAGAGACAGGAGAATGACAGACAGCACAGAGGACTGGCACAACAAACCAATGCACGGACAATACATGAGACAGACTAAAGAACTAGCCCAGCGATGACACATGCAATGGCTACAGAGGGGAGAGCTAAAGAAGGGGCCGGAAACTGAAGAAATGATAACAGCGGCACAAGATCAGGCCCTAAGAACCCGATATATTCAAAGAAATAACATCTCTCCCATATGTAGGAAGTGCAATACGAAAAATGAAACCATAAACCACATAGCAAGCGAATGCCCGGCACTTGCACAGAACCAGTTCAAAAAGAGGCATGATTCAGTGGCAAAAGCCCTCACTGGAGCCTGTGCAAGAAAACATCAGCTACCTTGCAGTAATAAGTGGTACGAGCACCAACCAGAGGGAGTGATAGAAAACGATAAGGCAAAGATCCTCTGGGACTATGGTATCAGAACGGATAGGGTGATACTTGCAAATAGACCAGACGTGACGTTGATTGACAAAGTCAAGAAGAAAGTATCACTCATTGATGTCGCAATACCATGGGACACAGAGTTGAAGAGAAAGAGAGGGAAAAAAAATGGATAATATCAAGATCTGAAAATAGGAAAATAAGAAGGATATGGGGATATGCCAGTGGAAATTGTACCTTAATCATAGGAACACTAGGCACGATCCCAAAATCCCTGAAAAGGAATCTAAAAAACTAGAGGTGAAGTAGCTCCAGGACTCATGCAGAAGAGCTGTGATCTAGAAACGGCGCACAGTAAGAAAAGTGATGGACTCCTAAGGAGGGCAGGATTGCAACCCGGCGGAACCCCACACTATAAATACCACCCAGTCGAATTGGAGGACTGTGATAGAGCAAAAAAAAAAAAAAAAAAAAAAAAAAAAATAATAATAATATAATAATATAATAATAATAATATTCAGTGTTCCCTATGCAGCTGACGTCTACAAGAGCTGGATGCAGAAATATGTGTAAATGCACAAATCACGTGCAAAAGAAAGTACGGCTCTACATAGACGTTGTACGAATTTAAACTGTATCATCTGTGCAACCAAATGTACAGCAACATACGTGCACACGAATTAAGAAAATACCATGTACTTACATACACACGTACACCGGAAAAAAAGTGCTCTCTACGTTACACGTGTACACGAAGACACTTCCATGCAAATTAGCTTCACTAATTTATAGTATACCATCCATGTGCACGAATGTATAATTAAGACAGAAAACACCTCCACACAACGTATACATAAATACACCAACCCGAAATAGCTAAACGTTACACGTGTTACACCAAAAAGTACGGCTATAAGCAAATAAATAAAAACTGTACGAATTTAAACTGTAAACACCTGTGCAAACTAAGGTATAGGATTTTTTTGCTTGTTTGTATGGTGTTTTTACGTTGCATGGAATCAGTTGGTTATTCAGCAACGGGGCCAACGGCTTTACGTGACTTCCGAACCACGTCGAGAGTGAACTTCTATCACCAGAAATACACATCTCTCACACCTCAATTGAATGCCAGAGAATCGAACTCCTGGACCACCGAGGTGGCCTTCCAATACCATACCGATCACGCCACTGAGGCAGTCCACATGCATTAAAAAAACAAGTTTTCAATAATACACGTGTACACGAAAGTACGGCCTTACAAATTAGATTCACGAATTTAGAGTATAACATCAGTGTACACGAATGTACAATAATATACGTGCACATGAATTTAAATACACGAACACATACACACCCGCAAAAAGTACTCCACATTACACGTGTACACGGAAAGTACGGCCTACAAATTAGCTTTACTAATGTTTAGTATAACATCCGTGAATACGAATGTACAACAACATAAGTGTATATGAATTAAGATAAAAACCCGCACACACACATACACTAGGAAAAGTGCTCTTAAGTCAGGTACGAATCTATACCGTAACATCCGTTCTCGAATGTTCACCAACATACGTGTACATGAATTAAAACAAACAACAAACCACACAAAAACACATACACCGGGAGGAAAAAAATGTCTTAAGTCAGGGAATTGGCGTCAATGGGAAGAAACACATAAAAGGAGGTTATTACCATGCCACGAAAAATCCTCAGTCAGTAATACCGTGAACTGACCGATCGGCACTGGACAGCGCGGTCGCGGTCTTTAAGCAAATTTGAACACATGGGAGAAAGATATAAATTATTTATGGAATGCAATAGCAAATAGTTCACTCCAGTTCTACCGAACGAATTAAACATACATACTTATATACTCTATGTGTATATATACATACACACACACACACACACACACACACACATATATATATATATATAATATATATAGTATATATATATATATAATATATATATATATTATATATATATATATATATAATATATATATATTATATATATATATATAATATAATAAACAAAACATTACCGTTGATTCATATACACACATCGAGCTACATATGTCCTTCAATATCTAATTCGCTCTTCCTTGTAATTAATATATTTTTCTATATGTTAAACAAAGGGGATTTTTTTTTCTTTTTTTTTTTATCGATAAGAAATTCGTCGCTCTCGGGCGCGAACCATCAAACTAACAAATTCAGGACGTACAGTGAAACCTTAAACCACACACGTCTATGTACGCATTAAGCTAAGCTATTAATGTCCTTTAATATCTACTTCGCTCTACCTTCGGTTAACATATATGAAATAAAATATTAATTCCAAGGTAGAGCGATTTAGAAACATTAAAGGACATTTGTAGCTTAATGCGTATATATGAATCACGGTGACGTGATAAGACTCATCCATATAATCTATAGACCTTGTATATGTGCATAGGTATCAATTTACCTCACATCGGGATCGAACCCAGGTCTTTCAATTGATGGAGGCCTGGCCGCTTCCGATATTGCGCGCGCGCATACGCCGTTTGTTTTTCTGGGCTGGAAAACGTAGTGACCGTCCAATTTTGCTGTTAAGCCCTCTCTCTCTCTCTCTCTCTCTCTCTCTCATCTCTCTTCTCTTTCTCTCTCTCTCGTCTGCATCCCACAAAAAACGATTATCAACCAAGTACATAATTCACTGACGGAGGGAATTCGTCCATTTTCATTCGTTCTGAGAATCGAACACGGGTCACTGAATTTCCAGCAGAGAGAGAGAGAGAGAGAGAGAGAGTAAACATCCTTTTAGTAATGCCTACAGTGCATCACGTGAGGTGCACTGGTAGCACTACCTCCCTCCAGGAGAGAGAGAGAGAGAGAGAGAGAGAGAGTCTGCCGAGATTAAGAATATTTAGCACATCAAAAACTGCTGAGCGGCCTGCAACTATCTATCGGTCACCGAGCTACTCACTCACATCACATGTTCATGTCACGTCTGCATATTGTACATGAATAACTATTCAAGTCACGAGTGCTGTATTTGTACGTGGAGTAGTTATGTCACGTATGCGTAATGTACACGCACCTACTTGTTCATATCATGTGTCACGCATGCGGATTGTACACGTATACTTGTTCAAATCGCAAGCGTATATTGTACACGTATACATGTTCATATAACGTTTTTTTTATACATGTAACATACTTCTTTTATAACAATGGTCTGTATTGACAGGTCTACTTCTGAGTATTGTTCATATCATGTATGCGCACTGTACATTTATAACTGTTCAAATCAATTGTGCATATTATGAATGTATATGGTAGACTCACATCAACCATGCATTTGATGCCTAGGCCAGTCCCTTACGATGCTCCTGATTGGCTGTTGATAAGCCAATCACAGGGTTGGGAAGCTCTCAGTCTCCCCCGAGAGTTCACATGGGCAGGATGTTATGTTCACCAATCTCCTGGAGGGATACCGCTTTCAGGAAAGGTGGAACATACATGCTACCCATGTGAACTATCGAGAGAGACAGAGTTTCCAACCCTGCGATTGGCTTCTCAAAAGCCAATCAGGACGCGTCGTAAGGGACTGGCCTAGACATCAAATGCATGGTTGATGTGAGTCCACTATTGTTCAAAATACGTGTGCGTATTATACGTCACATATGCATATTGCAAATGCATAAGAATCTCAAGGTCTTCTCGTCTCCGACCTTACTTCAAATCTGTTCTGCTTTTGTGGAGAAAAGTTTCCAGTGTGTCATTATTCACCACTTCCGTATTTACTCAGCAAAAACAATAAAAGAAAATCTGATATTTACACAAAGAGCTTAACGCGTAGGCAATCATGCGCGAACACTCTCTTTACACATGTACTATACACATTCCAGAGAAACTTTATATATATATATATATATATATATATATATATATATATATTATATATATACATACTTATAATACACAAACTAATATTACTTTACTACTCGTCAGAAATTACAAAAACGATATACTTTTGTTTACAATTTAGAACCTCAAAGAGAAAAACAGAAAGCCTAAACTGGCGTCCACAAAAAAGAGTAGAGCCCACAAATTCCGCTGATACTGAAAAACACGAAGAAGAAGAAGAAGAAGAAGAAGACGTAGGAGGAGGGGGAGAAGAATCTACTAGTCATTACATTCCTCACTTCGATTAGTCGACTAAAGTTGGTTCTGCTGACGCCATACTACACTGCATCCTTAGCCATGTGGGAACATTTAACACGGCAGAAGACTAGACTAAAGCTCAACAACCTCAAGCGGTGCACTGTAGGCACAGCTTAAGGTTCTTTGCAACGTTCCCCAGGTCCCTAGCAGCAAGCTTTTTCATTCCAATGACTGTACCTCCGTTTTTATTCTCTGTCTTCCATCTTGCTTTCCTCAACCCTCTGCTTAGAATTGATTCATAGTGCAAATGCTTTGAGGTTTCCTCCTGTGACACCTATCCAACTTTTCACTCTCAATTTCCCTCTCATCCATGAATGTCTTCATCATAGGCCTAGAGGTTAGCCTTTGGCCTAAATTTTATATCCCAATTCCAACCACCAAATGTAGTTTCTAACAACCAAATGTAGTTATCATAAGCCTAGCAGTTAGCCTTTGGCCTAAATTTTATATCCCAATTCCAACAACCAAATGTAGTTATCATAGGCCTAGCAGTTAGCCTTTGGCCTAAAGTTTATATCCCAATTCCAACAACCAAATGTAGTTTCTAACAACCAAATGTAGTTATTCATTTATAAATCTACAAGAATATATACAATACCAAATTGGACAAGCTATATAACTATGTTCCTCATTTTCCACATGTGCCCCGAACCCTAAGTAGGCCTACGCAAGCAAGACACCTGGTCAGAAATCAACTCTGGCCTAGTTTAAGGTACTAGTAGCTGTGTATCCAGGAAAATTCTCTTTTTCTATGCATTCCTTTCCTTTTCATTTGATTTAGAAAAGTAAAAAAATTCCTGAAGACACTTTCACTAAACTGTTTTCAGAAAAGCTTGTAAGGGACTTGAACGAACAAAATAAAATGTCTATGATGGGTTCTTCAACACATATCTTGTTAAAAAAAAAACTGTGAGACACACACAACAATATATATAATATATATATATATATATATATATATATAAATATATATATATATATATATATATATATATATCAACACATATCTTGTTAAAAAAAACTGAGAGACACACACACACAATATATATATATATATATATATATATATATATATATATATATATATATATATATATATATATATCAACATTCATACTTGTTAAAAAAAACTGTGAGACACACACACAATATATATATATACTATATATATATATATATATATATATATATATATATATATATATATATATATAATGAACGCAAACTGAAAAACTGTTTCAAATCTGCAGCGCCTAATAACCGTGACGAAGGCGCCAATCTTTAAAGTGTGTTTGCCGAGCTGTTCCTTAACCTGGGGTATACCTGTACCCCTTGGTACGAAACCTTAAACCTGGGGGTGTACGAGACATGATAGCCAGTGCAATGGTCCTTTATTTTTATTGTATATAATAATAGAAGGGGGAGTGTCGAGCGTGTGAGACAGTGACTGCGGGCCTCCATAGTGATTTGGAGGACTTGTAAATTTCTTCACGAGTGTCCAATGACTTTAAGAACGACTCGAAGTCCAAGTGTTGATTTATAAAGGTTATAAGTGTTAACATAGACTGAGTTTAAAAGTTACATAGACTGGGTTCGATCACCGGAAACATATAAATCTCAAATGCCCTTTTGAGATAGACTCGGTTCCATTACCCTACCAACAAATAATAAGGTGGAACTCTTAATAAACATCAACTCAGGATAATAAATGTATTTAGGGAAACAAAGTTCAATTATCACCTGCACCTGAAACAGATATTGTTGATGATAGCTAACATCTAAGTACAAGCGAGTGCAAGCACCAATGTCCCTGAGAAATGAAAGCTAACGCTACTTAACGAAAACTTTTAAGAGTTCTTCTTCCCCATAACATATTCTCATGTGTTTGTATTACATTGGATGAGGGTATGAGAACATTTTTTTTAGATATCAAGGGGTACGGCCACTGAAAAAAGATTTAGAACCACTGTCGTGAGCGATAGTTCAAAGTAAATAAGCCTTGATCGCCTCTGAAGAACATGATTAGCCAGTATGGCGACGATCTGTGGCTCACAAATATGTGGTAATATGTATTATGAGCGACTAATCGAACGATAAAGGTCGTCAACATATGAAAAGTAGAGAAACAAACGTATGGAAGTGAAAAACAGGGAAAAAGTACATAATCGTAGCAACACCACCATAGATTCATGACGTCACACAGACAGATCCTTTATAAGGGGAAGACGGAAGCAGAGAGTAAGAGGAAATAGATGAGAGAGAGAGAGAGAGAGAGAGAGAGAGAGAGAGAGAGAGAGAGAGAGAGAGAGAGAGAGAGAGAGAATCAAATTCCAAACTTTGTGACATCTCCCTAATGACATCTCCCTTAAGACATCTCCCTGAGAGAGTCAGACTCGGTAACAACACCCATGAAGAATTACAGGTGGATATTATAATCTAAAGGGATAAATAACACTAAGAAACCCAAAGACAAGCAACCTGAACTAAATCCTCTAAAGAAATTATTCCCTTTTAAGGAAAATAAGACAGTTCCTCACGATCCACGTTATACAGTGGGCTTTTCAAGAGATTGTATAGCTGGAGATAAAGCCTCACTTTATACATATATGTATGCATGTACGTTGACCTTAATCACTTGCACACTACTATGTATTCATACAAAGAATAACAAGGCAATATTTTTACAGCTACTGGACGATGGGAGGCAGCTGGTTCCTTGAAAGCTTGTAACATTTATGGATAAAATCTGTTTGATAAAAATACATACCGTATCCCTGTACGTCACACAACCAAGTACAACACACAACTCACTTCACGAGAATATTTATATAATAATAATAATAATATCACACTAAATCCTGAATGACAAAATACGGACCATTTTCAATGCCTACAGTTCACCGTACAATATAATACTTATTGCAAAACAATACGCACCAATTCTACCAAGTAACCGAACGGCCAAATAATAATAATAATAATAATAATTTTAGCTTCGACACTGAAGGAACACGCCTATACTCACGACACCACCATGATTCGAGTCGAGAGAATCACTAATACTTAAGACTTGGAGGAAGGACGGCATAACCTTCGCCAGCACAGAGAGAGAGAGAGAGAGAGAGAGAGAGAGAGAGAGAGAGAGAGAGAGAGAGGGGGGGGGGGGGGAGGAAGGAGGATCGTGTCCTCCTGCTGCAGATTATCCCATGGAAGCCATACCCGTGGCCGAGGGTTAAACGCTGACGATGTTGTTTCCGCAAAAGTCTTTCTGGCAGCTCTCGCTCACTTTCGCTCCGACCTTTATACTCCAACCTATTGACCGCCCTTGAGAGAGAGAGAGAGAGAGAGAGAGAGAGAGAGAGAGAGAATTCCTACTTAATATAATTACATACTATATATATATATATATATATATATATATATATATATATATATATATATATATATATATATTTTATTGCATATACGCGAGAGAGAGAGAGAGAGAGAGAGAGAGAGAGAGAGAGAGAGAGAGAGAGAGAGAGAGATTAGACAACATATGTTATGGACCCTGTAAGATTTTGAAGCCATCATTCTGTTATAACCCTCTCGTAAAATTTTAATGCCAACTTAATAAGTAATATAATATAATAATAAGAACTAATAAATAATAATGATAATAATAATATATTATTGAGTCTTCATTGGAACAATAACATTTTAAGCAAGTTTAACCATACTTGAAGCAAAATAAGATGAAAAACAAATTAACACCATTTTAAACAATATGCACCCATCTGAAGCAAAATAAGATAAACAAAAAATTAATAGCATTTTAAGCAACTTGAACCAAATTTGCAACAAAATAGGAAAAAGAATGACTAAAGTAAACAAATTCATGACTAAATGATAACCATAAAATTTTTTGGGGGGAAATCAAGTTAAAAAAATTTTAATAAAACATACGGGAAACATTAATTTTCATTTTTGGGGAATTATTATTATTATTATTATTATTATTATTATTATTATTATTATTATTATTCAGATGATGAACTA
>NC_087213.1:2028263-2153263 GCF_015104395.2 Macrobrachium nipponense | reverse complement strand
TCGTAAGGGACTGGCCTAGACATCAAATGCAAGGTTGATGTGAATCTACAATAGTATATATTTCCCTAACGAAAGTCCTGTCATTCACTGCTTGATAAAGGTGGAAGAAAGTCCACCGAAATATATATATATATATATATATATAATATATAATATATATATATATATATATATTCTAATATATATATAATATACTATATTATCCATAAAAAGCTATATAATTCATAATTCAACAAACCAGCTAAGACTGACGCTCCAGTTAGCCTAAGCTTATTTGATTGTAAAATTATTATTTGCCAATTTCTGTCGACTAACACAGATATAATTTAAGACAGTTTTATATTAATTCACTGGCCTAATGATGTTGCATCAGTGGTAGTCTCTCTCTCTCTCTCTCTATGTAGTGTGTGTGTGTGTTTTATATAGTATACATAATTTGGCCGCTGGGAAGAAAATGCTAATTTTTGCTAGCGACAGGGAAAAGTGTCACAGACTACTTTAAAATACATATGAGAGAGAGAGAGAGAGAGAGAGAGAGAGAGAGAGAGAGAGAGAGAGAGAGAGAGAGAGAGAGAGAGAGAGAGAGAGAGAGACTACCAACATCATTAGACCAGTGAATTCAAGTAACTCCCTTATTAAATATTTCTTCGTAATTCGACAGGAACTAACAAGTGACAAATTGCTTAATCAAGTAGGCCTAGCCTAACCGGAGGCTCAGTATTTGGCTTGTTTCTGTGTGTCGTAAAGTAAAACCAGCAAAATGTTTCAAAATGCAGCTTGTAACTGCATTCCTGCACAGGCTAGACTGCACATAGGTCTATTTAAAAAAAAAAAAACAAAGGGACTACGTTAGTCTAAACATTCTTAGAATAAGGATAATTGAAATGTATATATAATCAAACAAACAACGTTTGTGGTAATTTATTATAACAGAAAAAGAGTATTCTGGACTTGATTAAAATACAATTGACAAAGTTTTAAAACTGGCTCACACAATGAAGCCAAAATGCTGAAGATTATAATTCATATCTGATGTCGTTTCTCGTGTTCACAATACGTATATTTTGTGTGATTATGACCACTTACGCCCATTCACTCTTTCTCATATATATATATATATATATATATATATATATATATATATATATATATATATATATATATACACACACAGTCAAGTGAAGATAAATGTATTGGCTCGTGAAATATATACAATAAATAAATATCATATATACTATAGTATACATGATATATATATATATATATATATATATATATAGCACACACAGTCAATGTGACAGTTAAACGTATTGCTCGTAAAAGTAGTATACAAGTAAATAAACAAAGATATGTACATACCGGAAATTCACACTCGCCATCAAATAATTTTCAAAAGCAGGGAGAGAGAGAGAGAGAGAGAGAGAGAGAGAGAGAGAGAGAGAGAGAGAGAGAGATTCGGCAAAATATCCTGTGCCATTATCCTGATACAAAGGAACCGATTCGTGGAAATAATGACTATATTGCTTACGCTCGCGTTCCTACGCTTGACAAGAAGGCCGGAAACGCATAAAACGCTGACGCATTATCGTAAGGTTACAGCGGACTGAGTATGAGAGAGAGAGAGAGAGAGAGAGAGAGAGAGAGAGAGAGAGAGAGAGAGAGACTCCTATGCGGCTGTAGCTAAAAGGCCTGACGATGGATTTTGTACTGCCAAGCACGGTCTAGACCGTGCTGTCAAGATGACAAACCTACGTCCCAAATGTCCTCTCGAATCACCCTAGTATTAGAGAGAGAGAGAGAGAGAGAGAGAGAGAGAGAGAGAGAGAGAGAGAGAGAGACGAGAGACCTCTAAAACAAGGCTCCAAAATGATAGACATGCTCCGAGGTTCCAAATCGTGACGCAGCCGGCCAGTACCCAATGGCTACCTGAGTACCTTCTCCTTTCCCTTTCCCCAATGTTTTTATATCATGAACAACCCCTTTGTCGGAAACTCCTCGCATGCCAACGAGGGCGCCTGTGACGGAAGGGATTACGGCATATCATGTGATCTGCTGTCTCAAGGGCGTAGACCATTTCGGTACAATACTGTTACTGTGTTTCTAACAGCTGGGAGGGAATGGTCAGGGTTGCTGTAAGCATATCTAGGTCTAGTTGTTGCCGGCATACCTAGACGCAAATGCCTATTCGAGATGAAATAGAGTTAGTTAGAATTCGAGATAAAACGGAATAAAGTGGAGTACAACTTATATTATGTAATGTTCAACTAAACAACAGAAACAATCGTATACACACGTTTATCTAGAAAAATAAATCGTAATTAACACACAAACAATGCTTATAAAGTGAGGGAAAACATAACATAAACAAGGGACTTAGGTCTAGCTGGTACAGGCATACCTAGACGCATATGAAATGAAAGGGAACACAGTACAATACAACTCAAATTACTATGTGTTCAATTACTTACTTGTTTACCAGTTTGGTTTTTTGTACAGCCCTTGCCAGGGGTGATTCCCTCTCTGGCCTGGGCTCTTGTACGTTTTCAAAGTAAGATGCTTCCTATATTTTATAATTGTCTTTTAGTGTTTTCTCGTCAGTATCGTAACTCCTGCAGAATAGGAGAGAATTTAGTTCTCTTTAAAATTTGGTTTCTTTTCGTATGATCTTCATTTCCGGCGATATATTGTTGTATAGTCTTGGTGCGCAATGTTCAATATGCTCTTTCACCTTACTTACAATTTGTTCTAGGTTCAAATAGACAATATGCTTCACGTGCATTTCTGATCACAATATTCATTTCAGGTCTAAAGAAGCTTAAGCAGTTTCTCAGATATGTTAGTTCACCATATTTTAGTGCTTTAGAGAGTAAGAAGCCCTTTGTATTCTATTATTGCGTTTACAGGGAGCCAATGTAGCTCAATTAGTGCTGGGGTTGTTCTGTCACGGTGACGTAAATCCTTTTATTAGTCTGGCGGCCCTATTTTGTACTTGCAATTACACAGCAGATACAACTGTATACAAATGTTTACCCACAAAAATAAATCGTAACTTACAAAAAAACAAAACCTTATAAAGTGGGGAAAAACATAAAAGCATAAAAAAAGGCTCTTGGGTCTAGCTGGTGCAGGTGTGAAATACAACTCGGATTTCCTCAATTAGACAAAAGAAACAAATGTCTGTAAACACTGCTCTTGAACAATCAACCGCAATTAACATGTAAACTATGCTAATAAACTGGGAGAAACAGCAGCAAAAACCAGGCATCACAATGACGGCGTACCATCTTGACAGGTTAGGAAGGAAGGAGGTGGAACGGCTCGTCAAATCGATACCTACAGGCGACAAAATGCCAAAGTCGTGCACATGACGGCGGGGAGCAACGTTTTGCACTGCATGCATGCCGGGACTCGGCGCTATGTATATCGAACGCTTTATTTACAAATAAATTGCACGCGCTACAGACTGCAAAAAACCGAATGCGTTACTCGAGTAGTTTGGCAAGTTGAATACCCAATACACGAAGGGTTTTCATATACGATATTCCTTAAGTTTTTTTTTCTTTTTCTTATATACGCTATTCAAGAGATTCCATATAGCGAGCTAAACCATCGAAACATTAAAAAGAGAGATGAATGGCCAACCTTTTAATCCCACAATTCACGCATTTGTTTCCAACACGCTAAATAAAAAACTGACAACAGTACGCGTTGTATAATGTTCTGTAAACTGAACAAAGAGTTTATGAAAACACACAAAAAAACTTAAAATACTCCCTTTTATACACAAGCACGCCGACTAAGAAACTTCCAAGCACAAACAGGAATGCAGTACATTCTTCTCTTCTATAAATAAACAAGACAATAATGCAAAGACGCACGCGTCACGTGACCGTACTAACCCTCCAATAAACCTGGGAGAAGTCATGTGATACTAGACCCCACCATACTCCCCAGCTAGTCCAATCCCTGGTCCCATCTCCATGACAAAATTTCTCCCAACGTGTCATCAGCTCAGAAAGGACTCCTTCAAGTGACCCAACCGCTAATCCTCATCATTTGGGATGATTAGCGCACCAAGTGCCTTTCCAACATCTGCCACACTCGGCGACTCTGGCGAACATCAGTAGGGAAGAGCAACTAATCCTCACTGCAGTCTACTAGGCTTCGACGATCCTGCGCAGCTGAGAGAGAAAGAGACGAATATGATCGAATATTTACGGAATTTAAACTCAACTGCACATACACACACCCAGCTCAAGAATCAATATCAAAATCTACCCTGAATCCGATAGAAAACATACACCACATTCCTTAGGGACACCCTGCGATGTCCAGTAGATTAAATCTGGATGCAGCAAGACAAAAACCAGTGAAAGGTCAAGAAACTCGGAGTCCTGGACGAGGTTGAAACAGACAGAAAATGGACAGTCTTCTTATGTAAGAAAAACCTCGCCGTCATCTCTGAGATGGCGCAAAAGGGTGTAAGCAAATCACTCAAAGGGTTGTTGAATATTTTAACAAAGTATGAGAGGTTGAATATTTCAACATGGCCGATAAAGATCAGAAATCGCCTAGTTTCCTCCTTCCTCGGTTAGCCTGCTGTAGGCCAAGTCAGTCTAGGGAACATCAAGACTTCGGTTTTAGCATGAACAAAGCTAAACAATTCCTCTGAACTTTACAGGTCGTTGCTGGATCTCTCCAGTAAGCAACAATGATAGTATTTACATTCTTTTTTAGTATATATTACATCAACGCGGACAATTGATGATGAACTGAGAAAATGGAGAACGAGAGTGTGAAGTACAACCCATAAAACTATCCTCGTGCCTTCTAACTACCAACTCTTCATTTCTCTGCCCTGTGATTATCTTGAAGAGGAACTTGAAGATGATCGCTCAGCCTCGAAAATATTGAGGTCGCCCAAGAGAGAGAGAGAGAGAGAGAGAGAGAGAGAGAGAGAGAGAGAGAGAGAGAGAGAGAGAGAGAGAGAGAGAGAGAGAGCGTCGTTCTGGTATTCCATAAATAAACTAAACGAAATTAAATTTAATTATATTTTTACGATTTAATAGCATTGCCTAACTGCCCAATCCTTAATTTCCCAGGCAAAGTATTTGATTGAAAAAAAAAAAAAGTCACACCAGATCATGCTTTAAGCCAGCGTCAGCTATCTGCAATTTTTCAATCTTTTTCTTGTCTTCTGTTCATAGTTCTCTTCAGTTCTTCTTTCATTGATTATACTGTCTGCCACTCTTCACCGTCGCCTCCCACAAGCCTTGACAAATAGCAAATAAAAAATTTAAATCAAGCGGCTGCACAATCGAATCAACGATCGATGACATTCGGAGAGAAAACGCTTTTGTCATGTTCCGTTTTCGAAAACCAAAAGCCTTCATATGTGTATGTACGTATGTATGTATATATATATATCAACGTACTGGTATACAAATACCACCCTTTTCAATCATTCTTAGACTGACCATTCAAATACAACACTAACTAGTACTTTGAATAATTTGAATTCGCAATACGAAATTTTCAGAACTAAGCTCAAACAATTTCAAGATACAACGGAAAAGCTTATAAAGCCCGTTCACACGAGCTTCTCAAAATTATCATCACCAAATCTCCTGGCAACCTATGAAGAGTTAATGAAGCACACTAATAATGTGTGTGTGCTGGCAGCGAGAGGTGGCAGTGATACTCAAAAGAAGCATTAATATCACACATGTCCAATTCTGTTTTCCCTGTCTCCCAACATCCCCTTTCCCCCGGTGGTACTCTTGTCGGGTGTATCTACAATGTATAAAAAAATATACAGTGTTGGTCTGTTTAAGGGACTGCTAAAATAAAAAATAGCAGTGCTTTAAACAGGTTATCTATCAACACTGAACCGACATATGGCGTCTTACCAATACATTTTTTGAACTTAATTTTGTGCACTTTGTTTGGGATTTTATGTAGAGCCCTTCACAGGGATGATTCCCTCTCCGGCGAGCCCTTAAATTAACGTTTTCCAAATAAGGTACTTCTTATATTTTATATTTGCCTTTCATTGTTTTCCTGTCAGTAACGTAGCTCCTACAGAATTGGAGTGTTTTTGGTCATTTTTTCAAATTAGCTTTCTTCTTGTATGATCTTCACTTCAGGCCATATTTTCTTGTATAGTCTTAGAAGATTATTGGTCAAAGCCGTGATCCGTATTATTTTTTTACTTTGACATTTCTTCTTTATATGCTATGCATGTATTGCCATCAGATGTTTTATGTTTAGTATCATATGGCCTTCCTTTACGCAATTTTCACACTTAAGGTGTTGCTGGCACATTCATTAGATTTGTGATTTTCACCACATTTAGAGCAGACTTGGCCATTTCTACATTCTTTTTCACTGACTAAATTCCTGACAATTATAGCATTGATATGGCATGTGACAGTCATATACTTAGTATCGGCTCATCTCTACAACAGATGCCCTTTCATATTTGTGGTGTGCATTTAATTAAATGATATAGGCATGTATTTGTTATCTTTTGCTTTCATTTCGTTTACAATTTTCTGGTCGTCCTCTTCATGAATAAAATTTCATATTTAGGAATTTTTCTTTACAATGCCATTCATTATACATGAGTTTCATATGTTATCAATACTGGCATTATTATGGTTGCAATGGTGAATCTTACCTTCAGGAGAACTTGAGAAGGAATTCACCTTGTACAGAATCAATACAGACGAACTCCAACATTTCTGGATGATGAATAGAGAAAGTAATACTACATCAAAAATATTTGAAGATGAGAAATTGCTCTATAAAGGTAAACTATAGCAACAGCATTATTAAAATATAAAAGTAGTCTAAACGACATTGTGACATGATAAGCTTCTGTGATATACAGCCAGTCATATCTTTCCTGTACTTTATTATCCATAAATCTCCAGTCTCCCATCTCATAATTCTCATCCAAATATTTCTTGGCCTTTCAACTCCTCTTTTGCCCACAGGGGCCCAGCTGACACTATCATTTACTAGTCTCCCAGGTGTTTTGCGAAGGTCATGTCCAAACCGTCTCCCTCTCATCCATCATTTTCTCATTTATATACCTAAGTGATTTCTAGCACTCCAGCCATCGGACAATTAATGTTCCTCTTAAAGCTCCATTCTCATATAAAAAAAAAAATTTTTTAGATAGCTTCATTAACATCCCATGACTAATGTCTGTATAGCAATACGGATCACACTAGACATGTATAATCTTACTTTTATACACAATTTATCTATTTGACTTCAGTGTTTCATTCAACCTATCCAATTAAAAGAAACCTATCTTGGATATCACTGGGCTAGACTAATTCACTGCATTTCCTCAGATAGCAAAAAAATCCTATGATGATAAAACTATATTTTTTTGCAAAACTCTGGTCATTTAGAGCACAATACAGTAGTACGGCTAGCGAATCCAAGTTTAAATGCAACCTACAACTTTAGACAATTAGGAATTATCTCTGTATTAATGAATGTGGAAAGCTGCTATATATTCTGTTGAGAAAGCAGCGGTCTAGTTCCCATACAGTATCTGAATATCTTATTTTAAAGGTTTTTAAGGAGTCACTGGATAAAGGCTTGCAGGTAAAAGTTCTTTGATGGATGATTGAGAAAAAAAAGACAAGCCTCATTTCCTGGACTATTCCTTTCAGAAATATTTTGTCAAAGGCTGCTATATAACACTTGTCTTTCTCTAAGAATCCAGGGAACTATAAACATTGCAACAGAGACTACAAAAGCAAAAATGATTAAGACCTCTTAGAAATACATAGTGTACTATCACCAAATGCATAAACTTGTACCTGTAGGAGCAAAAGTTAAGTAAATCTTAGTTTAACCAGACCACTGAGCCAAGTAGCAGCTCTCCGAGGGCTGGCCCAAAGGATTAGATATTTTTACATGGCTAGGAACCAATTGGATACCTAGCAACAGGACCTACAGCTTATTATAGGATCTGAACCACATTATATCGAGAAATTAATTTCTCATCACCAGAAACAAATTCCTCTGATTCCACATAGGCAGAGCGGAGAATCAAACTCGGGACTACCAAATCAGCAGTCAAGCACGTAACCCACTCGTCCAATGAGGAACTTGTAGGAGCAAAAGCCAATATATAGGTTACTGAAGCCATAGGGTAAGAAAAATATATTGACCTGATCATATACTAAAACATTAAAAAATCTATTATAAACAAACATGTGTGACATGAAAGAATAAGCTATTAAAGAAATCTAAACATACAAAGTAACTGACAAGTAATGGGCCTGCCAGATGGTCCAATTGAGGGCCTCCCTAATAAACAAGGATGCAGACGAACATGTTCTGTTTTTGTTGTTATTGACTCCATAAAAATTCTATATGTGTTTGTCAAGGCTATAGGTCATAGGTCTTTCACAAGAGAGAGTTGTTTTTAATTTAACCCGTACCAACTTGATGATTACAAATGTTTTTCAGTGTCTGAATAGTAGCTCCTGGTCTTTGTATTTCCACTACTGGTGCATATTTTGTTAGAATTTAAGTTGAATGCTACACTCCTTTAGAAAATCATTTGTTAGCAATGCATTTAGCCTAGCATATGCAATTTGTATCACACTGAGAGTCCTTTTCTGTTTGTGTCTTTCCCTTGATACTAATTTTGTTTCCAATTGGTTACTATCTCTAGAGAAACATTATGCTGGAGTAATATATTTGTTGACAAAAATCTGTGAATCTAATTTCTATTTGCTGGTAGCTCATATATTCCTCCTAATCTGTCTACATTAGGCAGATATACATTTAAATTTTCATGATCTGTACCTATTCTCTCTTCTGTCCCTTCCATTTCCTTCCACAGTTTCTTTTACTAATGTCTGAATTTTGCATTTTTAACAGTGATGGGTATCTTATGTCATACATTTTCATACCCTCAGTGTTTAAGGAATCACTCTCTAATTTGTTAAAGTATCTTTTTGTAAATTAGGTTACTTTTTCAATATTCCAAAACACGTACTACTATAAATAGGTACAAGGAAATAAATGATGCAATACAAAAGTCCTGGTCCAGTATGTACATACCTGTATGTACTCGCCTTGTTCAATGGTTTTCTGATATATCCTTATTCTGCTAAAGGACTGACAAATAAAATTAATGTATAACCTTTGTTACACAAAGAAAAGATGCCTGGTTTTGGAAAAAAAAAAAAAAGGTTCATGTAATACTCACCTAGTCAAAAAATCTGTTATCCCTTTTCGTTTACTCTTGTTTTCCCCTTCGCCAAAAGGAAAGTCGCGTAAAGAGCTGGTTTCTGAAAGATGTGATGCCAAACACACTGCACTATCAGAGGCAGAATACGCTGACAGTTCAGTATTAGAACTCGACAAACTTGAAAATGAACTAGCATCAGTTATTGACAAGGAATTGGTTGTACTAGCTCTCTGTAAGCTGTTGCGTGGACTTTCAAAAACTCCCCTCTCCAAAGAGGAGCTTCCACTGACGTTGCCGGACTGCGTAGTGCCTTTCCCTATTAAGCGGACACTTTCACTACTTTCATCAACTTCTTGTATGATTTCTAACTGCTTAGATGAGATTATACTGTCTCCAGTTTCATATGTTTTGAGTAAGGCTTCTTTCTGAGATTCATCTTCAGTATCAAGTGAGCGTTCCTCAGGTCCTATGTGCTCTTTGTTCTCAATTTGTGCATCTTCACTTGACTCAGATCTTTCTGGAGAAAATGCCTTTGACATTCTACTCTTGTTATGTTTGTCATTGTGACCTTTCTTAGCAGAACCCACACACAACTGGCGTGTTGTGGGGTCATATACTAAAGGGAGAGATTCTAGTAACGTATCTAAAGAGACATGATGTGCAGGATCATTTGTGAAGTTACTCAGGTTCAGGTCACTGTGTTCATCAAGTTTCCCCTTGCAATTCTGCTCGCGGTCCTTGATGACAGCCTTTTCTGACCCTGTACCAACTTGGTTATTAATCTCCTCTCTATCCTTCATTCTTTCACTAGTTTTAGAAAATTGATCAGCGGTTGCATTCTTGGTCCCAGATGTTAGTAACCTTTTCCTCAGGCTTTTCAATTTTCTAGGTCGTCCTGGCCAGGTACCGAACCAACTTTCCGAGGTCTTTTGTCCCTCGGATGATAAGAAGGGTGCATCTTCCCCACAGACGAAAGCAGATGTTTTCTCAGCATCGTCGCTTGGAGGAGTTGAACTATCTTCTGCTTTTGTGTTGCTGAAATTGATCAACCCAGAATTTTGATTAAGATCATCGGGAAGGCTCGCAGACGTAATTTCCGTGTCACTAACACTACCCACACTCTGCGAGGTCTCGAGATGACCTGCTCCCACTTTGGGAGGAGCCCTCCCTCCGCGACTGAAACTTGACCAAGGTCCACTTGACCCTTTCAGATCACTTTTTATGCCACTTTCAGACTTTCTAGAACTGTGGAACCGGGCCAGAAGCGACTGGGCCTTAAATGACTCGGATTTAAAAGGCAGGAGACGGAGTGAAACTTTAGAGATGCCTCCACTCTTGGGTGAAGACGAATCTTTTAGAAAAGCCTCAGATGATGACTCGTTTCTTTCCGGCGACACATTATCTCTGAGTATCAGGTCGTGGTCAGTCGTACCGTCCATTTCTTTAAGAATATGGGAAACCAAAAATAATTTCACTAATTACATCACGAGAACGGAGAAAGCCCTATGTTCGTCTGCTCGTCAAACCAAGAGTTCCACCTTCACCATTTTCTTGTTGTTCACTGGAACTGAAATCAGTTGCCAGTGTCGCCATCTGTCACGATACATGTAAACAACGTAACGTATATCTTTAGTATAATACCTTTTAGAAAATGAAGCGTAGAAAATAACAATAGCATGTCTTTTAGCTTGTTTAGATTTATTCCTATTAAAGCACATTTTCTTATTGACACTCTGTAATATAAGTATGGTTTTATTACCCATATTTTGTTTTTAAAAAGCTGCTAGCCCATTGATCATATGACGTATGCCAGAAAAATATTTCAGTCTCACAAAGTGGTTGCAATCGAAATTGGTTTGTCAAATTAAATTGCCCTTGTGATGAATTTCCAGAAAAGATCCTTATTGTAGATTTAAATAATTATTTTAAGTTTATTATATGTCAATCTAATGCTACATTATAATTTCAGAAGCTGGCGTGACGATAAAATTTCGGCTGTGTCCTTGATTACACAAGCTCGACTTAAACAGTGTACCTGAAGCCTTAGTGTATATACAGCTGGAGAGTGGCTGCGTAAAAGTTAAACATGATTTTATTTTAAGTTATGACCATACTGCTCTGTCAACATGGCGGTACCGATTGAGGCATTGTTTGTCAAAAACAGGTGGGTATTACGGAATAGGCGCAGGTGGCAGTAAGTAAGAATTATGGTGGTTTAATTACCGGTACCATAGGCTACGGCCTTCCTAGTAGCCTATCTACTCTTCCCAGTACCTTGCTACCTCTACCCGAATTTTACACTATCTTATTTTTTTCTTTACTATCCTATACCTAAGAAATAGCATTTTAATATAACCCATTTAATTAAGTTTATGATCTAGGATATGGTAATTTATGATGGCTTCGGTCATTAATCGCACTGGTAGTGTACATTAACGTAGTCTGACGCCATCGTATTGGGTACCTAGGTAGTACCTAGATAGGTATGTTTATCTTGGGCAGCATATTTTCGAGACCTTTCGGTCATATTGCATGGACCTCAGGCATGCCTTGGTCATTGTGATTATGAAGTTTCTTAGACATTAGGCTAAGTCTTATTTCTCAAGGAACATATCACCATAAGGGAATAAACTTAGTGCCGTCAGTGCACCTCATGTGGTGCATTGTAGGCATTATGCTAGGCTACTTAGAGTTCTTTGTTGCCTCCCTTCGCCCTTAAATGCAAATTCTTTCATGATTAACCTCACTCTTTGCCATCTTAATTTTCTCATCCCCCCTTAATTAGGGTAAACAATCACGGACGATCCACCATCATCACGCTGGCCGGGTCTTATTCACTTGATATTTAATTGGTGAAACAAGAATACAATTACAACTCTAAGCATACCATTCGAAAGATTGAAGTTTCGTCAACATAATGTGATATGTGAAAGCCCCATTTGAACTAAAATAAGCATGTGACGCTCTTCGTAAAATATGTTTTCAAGGCAGTTTTGAAATCCAATATGGCGGCGATCGTGTGGCTAACTTTCCTCTTTTAACGACTTTCTGGTCATTGCAAATTCGACCCCATTAATTTCTTATGGTGCGAAAACGGACAGAGGCCCAGGGAGCGAAAGCGATTGCGTCACACTACGTCGGTAATCCGGCAGTAAAACATCTTCATATATCCAAAAAGTAAATAATAAAGATATATATATATGCGCATTACGATTATAACAAAAACATGAATGGCTGATAACAATCTGCATGAATAACTGGTAAACTGTTCTGCAAGAAAGCTGAGTATAGCAATTCATCTACAATAGGTACGAAGGTCATAATACAGGACTTAAAAGAACGTTCTAATTTCGAAAAATAATTACTTAAATTTGAGTCAGAATCGAGTTACTTTTTCAATAACGAATATTTCCAAATCAATCATCATAAATATGTAAAATATTCATGTTTTACTATTTATTAAATAATCTGGTGCACGCTTCGTCGTCTTCTACCAAAACAGTTGTTTTCTTAAAAACGTCGTGGCCAGTGACCGTGTTCCGATTGTTGTGATGAAAGTGCCCCAGCATCTATGGGTACAAGTGGTGTGCGGATTTATCACAGGAAATGGGGAGTTTGTTGACACAAGCGACTCCACAAACATCGAGATGACATCAATCTTTAAGATATTTAAGCATAAGTAAAAATTTTGAAAGCGTTTTGGTGAGATTTGCACTGCGTTGGCCACCCTTTTCACTACCCTCTATTTAATGCTTTAAATTTGGCCTTAATTTCTAACTTTGGAGAAAATACTTACTTCGAAAGGAGAGTAGAGGTCTTTTGCTCCGTCTCTCACCAACAAGAAGTTGCGACTGATCCCCATCTCCGGTGTCAGGACACGTTATAAGTACTTTTTCGGAGGGTGGCATGCCGTGACCGTCGGTGAGTTGAGCCAGTCCATGCGGTTGTTTACCCTATGTAACGTTTATTGATCTTACTCAAGACTGCAGTTGTAATCAGCACAATAAAACATTTTATTGCCTATATTATTGAAAGTATGAAACTTTATTCCCAGGGCCATGGTTTGAACTGAATTCATTTTTACCTTGTAATTGGTGGTTTTATCCTTACTGCCATCACAACTGAAACTCCACCGTGCTTATTTGATTGTAATTATACATGTTTTGGTCTTAATTCTCTCCACCTTGCACTTGAACCACGTTGCTGTTCCTGGTTCCTAAGCACTCATTCCGCAAACACAGTTACAAGCAGCAGACGACAACACTGATTATGAGGTGCAAAGCTTTATTCCCTTAATTGTTTACTTTACTCATTATTTAGTTTAACTTTACTTCAAAATGTTTTTTTAATTCATGTCTGTTATCCCTTTTTTTGCAACCAAATTAATCCCGAAAAATTACAAATATTTTGGATGCATGCTTACGAGCAGACGACACAAGGAAAAATGACTCGTCGTTGCCAATCTAGTGGAGCATCACACATATGCCGATGCATTTACAAACTGTTGCCACTAGACAAATGTACCTTGTTATCAAGCTCCAAGGACTAGACTAGCTTTTTTTTTTTTTTTTTTTTTTTTTTTTTTCTGCACAAAATGAGTTTACTCTTTTTCTGTACTATTGTAACCATATTTCATTTATCTATATATTAAGATATATTGTAATCATATGCCATTCATTGGTATAAGACTGACTTAAGACCAGGTTATTTTATTTGACCCCAAGGAGTCCAACTGAGAATTGAGTTCTTGACCCTAATTAAGTGTAATCAGCAATGTACATAATATTGGAATATTGAGTTGAATTAATTTTTTGCTATTTAGTATTATATAACATATAACTATGTTTTAGTTTTCCAAGTAAATAATAAAAGAAAATGATTGAGAGCGATTTAAAAGTTCTCTGTTGCTGTAAAACTAATACTAGTTATGTTTAATGATAGATATTGGTTTATAGATTGTATCAACAGCAATGGAACCTATTAGTACACCAATGTTATCTAAAACTAGATTGCTAAATACTATAGATATTATTTCCACTTGACCATAGCTAGAGGAATTTAGTGAAGTATAGATTTTAATATCAAATGTATATCTTTAACTGTGTCAAGTGGCAAGTGAAACAGCTCAACTTTTGGATGTTACATATAATGTTCTCAATTCCAAAAATGGACTTGAGCTGTTTAACTTGAAAATTCCTTTAATATTTACTAACAATGCTTGTAGATGTAATAAAGTTTCATTTTCATAAATTATCAGTGACAATTTTTTCCCCTATAATAGGTTGCCCAGTGGCCCCAGTTTGTTGTTCATCCTACTTTACACACCATTGGGCATTGTCATCTTTTTGCTACGTCTGTTTGTGTCCTTACAGTTATTTTTAGCTGCATCTGTTCTTCCTTACAACACAGTTATCAGGAGGTAAGGTCAACTGTCTGAATGTAGTTTCAGGTTAGTTAGTGGGATTGAAACATTTTGAATATTGATTAATTAATAGAAGCTGTTGTAGAACTGATTAGATGAAAGTTGATGTTTGATGTTTTCTGATATAAAATTTCAAAACTTTTAATAGACAAATTGATCTTTTTATTGGTTATAAAAGTCCTGTAATTTCCTTTCTCTCTCTAGCGTGGTTTTGCGGGTGCTGTATGTAACTTTGGGTTTAGTTGTACGAGAAGAGTCGGTGGAAAAGAGAAATAAATCGTGTTGCGTCATCACGACTAATCACATTACTCCTTTTGATCACCTCGCAGTATCTATTGTTCTGCCGTGTATAACTGTGAGTTTATTCTTGTGTTCATTCTTTCTTTTTGTGTATCAAATTTTTTACACATAGTAATTCAAATATGTATATGAAAAAATTATAATGCTTAACAATCTGATGCTTTATTCCTTGATGCAAAAGTATTTTCTACCATTAGTTTATTTAACAATCCAATGCTTTATTCCTTGATGCAAATGTATTTTCTACCATTAGTTTATTTATGTAATCTTTTTTATGCATTTTTGTATTGTGTTAATTCCTATAGCAAACCCACTTACTGTTACTTTTGCTAAAACTGCCTGGTTATAATAGACAAACCAATTGGAGTTTGCCCCCTCTCAGTAAGTTGGACCAGTTCATTAGCTTTTGGTGTACAATACTTTTTACATAAAGTAATTAATAGCCTAACCTAACTGGTATCTTGTAATTTTCATTCTACTGGTATCCTGTAACTTTCTTTATATTTGAAATATTGATTTACCTACTGTATTTGTTATTCAATTTAGAGAAATATCTGGAAAATTAATTGCCATGAAAACTACACAGTATTGTACTTATATTATATAGAGGAACACAAAGATGTTTAATGGTCTTATTTTTAAATTGTATAATGCTTCACTCATTCCATGACTTGTTTCATTTAAGAGTACGTATATCAGTTATTTATTTTGATCATGAAAATTATTTTGTCAGGTGTTTCCTGCATGGAGTCATTTATACAAAATAAGCTGCCCAGCTTTTATTTTGTACTGGGATCTTTTTGCCTAAACCCCAATCTATAATGGGTTTTCCTTCCCTTTTTCCATGATATCTTTAGTCTTTTTAAGGGTCTTCTTTCTAGTATCTCTTAATTGCTGCTTTTCTGAACAACCACTCCTCATCCCTTCTCATCAATTATCTTGATCATCTTGATTTTCGGGATCCATTTTTTTGTCCCCAGCCTTTTGATACCCTAATTTTGTAGCAACAAATTTTAAAGGTAATTTGTATTTTTCCTTGGTTTACAATTTAAGAGCCTTTATTAACATCCTCAGGACGACCTTAATGCCAAAGAAAAAGAGTTTACTTTAACCAGGTGGGCAGAGGATTCACCCCACTCACCACCTACCACCTTGTTACTAAGTTTCAGCAGTCATATCCAACTCATTCTGAGAAACATTACTACATAAAAGGCTATTTGTATATACTTAGGAAATTTGCAAACTGCATAAAATTTGATATACTAAGATTGTTTACTCAAAGTCTACTTACATGTTATTTGATAAACTTTTGACCTATAGAATTTGTGCAAAAAAACTTGTTCTATTTTCAGCCTAGTGTGTATGATCTCCCAGCCGCACTGTCTATGTTATTATGCTACCGTGACCTTGGGGTAACACAAGGACGAGAAATACTTCGAACTAATGCTCGAGCATACCTCAGTGATTCACGGAACCCTCCTCTTCTCTTGCATCCTGAGGGGGCCACAACAAGTGGCACACTTGCTCTCATGAAGTAAGTACTGCGTACGTGGTAACTATTTTCTGGTTGTCTCAGTTGATCGCGTCAAATAAGGTTAGTAATTTTGCTTCCTTCCAATTTTATAGAATTGTAATACACTCCCTGAACACCTGAATTAGCCCTGGTTACTAACCATCCCAAACTATATCCCCACATATTTACCCACAAAGTGGGTAATTTTAACTGTCAACGTTACCAATGCTGCAGGTAAAATCTAGTCAAATGAGTTACCTGTGTTACTATTGGCAACGCTGCTGCAAATACCAGCCACCAGAGGCTTGCCTCTTCAATTGTTTCATGTTCGCCATGCTGTGCGGATTAGTCCCACATTAGGCGAACTTTTGGTCTTTTAGCCCGACCCCATTTAAAGAATTTTCGTATTTTGGATATCACATTATGACTTTGGACTGTTATTAACGTTTTTCTCCTGATTTGAGTCTGGATCGGTACTTTGTACTCTCTATGGATGAGTTAGAAAATAAACGTCATCGCCGTCTGCAAACGCCTCTGCTTCTGCTTCATCTACAGTTCGACAATCAAGTCTTCTACTGCTGGACATGTTGGTGCTCATCAGTTCTGCACGCCCTGCGAGTGTAGGAGAGTACACTCACACATGATCAACATTCTCTTTGTTATTTCTTGTAAGAAGGTTCAGTGTAATACCAGTCAGAGATGGGTGTCTTGGTCAGGAGATAAGGAACCATTAGAGTTAGTTATTCAAGAAATTAGTGGACAAGTTAACATCTAGTATGTCTAGCCTATTTCTAGCCTGACGAATAATTTAACTAAAAATAGAGATAGTGGTAGTAGTAGTATAGTTGATTCTAATAGCTCTTTTTCAGCTCCCCTGCCTGTTCCAGAACCAGCCCTAACGTGTGCCGGGGGTCATGGAGAATCGCAAGCCTCCAAGTGGGTAGGTTCTGCCGGCCCTCCTGGCACGGAGCAGGCAGTGTTGGCAGATTTCCCCTTCCCTCAATGTGTAAGTTCTGAGGATGATGAAAATTTAAGTCAGATACAAATGAGTAGGGATAATAGGCTATGTAGTGTTCAGGAAGAGAAGTGCAGGCTTCTTCGGGTCAGTTTTCTATTATAGTAGTTTATAGAGGGACAATTTGTCTTTAGAGCCTCTTTGTTTTCTTTTCCTGCTTCGAGTTCCTTGCATCAGAAGCTTTCTAGGTCCATGGTTGGTCATTCAGGGGTGGTTTCGGGTCTGTTGGGTTTTGAAGTGTTGAGTACTGCTCCTTCATCTTGAAGGTTCTTTTCCTTCTGAGGATAAATTTCGTTCGTCTTGCAATGGTGGTAAACTTGATCAGGTTTTCAATTTGACTACATATACAGTATGGTAATTGTTAATATCAACTAATTGTTCATACACGAAAACAACCTTCGGTCTTAACATTAGGTTTTATGCATTCAACTTACCTGTCAGATATATACTTAGCTATAGACTCCGTCGTCCCCGATAGAAATTCGAATTTCGCGGCACACTCTACAGGTAGGTCAGGTGATCTAAGCCCGCCGCCCTGTGGCGGGAATAGGAATCATTCCTGTTTTCTAAGACAGATTTTCTCTATCGGCTGTGACAGCAACATTGTTGTTGTTACTCCTGATTTGATTTTCGTGTTTTTTCATCGCTATTGATCTTCTAAGCCGGTTATTTGGTGACGTATTGGATCTTTGGTTTGGCACTCTTTCTGTGGACTGTTTTTTGGACTTGTTTTGGATATTTCTCATGATGTCGGATTCTAGCTTTACGGTTAGAAGACAGTGTGAAATGAGGGATGCATGGTGAGGCTACCGAAAGCTCGGTAGACCCTCACACAGTAAGTGTGTGTAAGGAATGATGTTCAATTTCTAACACCTGTGATGAATGTGTAAATATGAATGAGGAAGAATGGAAGAATTAAATTCATATTTAAGGAAATTAGATATGGATAGGGCTAGGAAGGCTTCCTCCAGAAGCGTAAGTAGGTCTCGCTCTAACGAGCCTATTAAATTAACACCTAACCCTAAACCTCTATCTCTTCCTCTAGTACTAAGACTGCAAATCCGGCACGGAAATTGCAGATCTTAAAGCTGCGCTACAAAGGATGGAACGTCAAATGCTGACGTTGAAAGGTAAGCACAGTGATAGTGAATTAAGTGTCCCTAGTGCAGTGGAGGGTGCGTCTGATCGGCTCTGTCTCGCTCCCAGGCCTAGACCTCTTCCAAGCTCACAGGCCCAGAGGAGAAGGAATGTCGAAAGCCATTACGGAGGTTACGGAGAATCCCCACCGATCAGGCGTCCCCTCGGCAGATCTGTGACGACCCGAACTGCCAAGGATCGCTATCGAAAAAGCATCCTAAAGAAGTGTTTTTCTTCGTCAGATTCTTCACCGAATGTAAGGGGATGGAGTTCTGATGAACTGTCACGCCCCTTAAAAGAGAATTGGAAGGCTCCAACTTTGGATTCAACGCCTGAGCTTTTCTCCGATCTATCACCTTGTGAGAAGAGAAAAGGAGAATGGTGCCTAAACGGAAATCGGAGTTTCCTTCCTTCTAGACAGCCCTCACCGATCAGGGAAGGAAAAAGAGAAATGCGGCTGCGAAAATTATCCTAAATGCAGGAGCAAACTTTCGGCCTTAGTAGGAGTTTTTACTAAGGAAACTCCCAGGAGAAAGGAACTCTTTCCTTCCTATAAAGAAGACGAAGGGAAGGAAAGAAGAAACGGAAGTTTCGGCTTATACTCAGAGGAGTATGAAGAATGCGCCAAAAACGCCAACCTGGCGCAATGCGCCAGATGCGTTTGAGACTCCATACGAGTCAGAAGAGCCAGATGCGCCAGAAGCGCCAGCCTGGCGAAATGCGCCAGAAGCGCCAGAAGCGCCACCCTGCCGAAATGCGCCAGAAGCGCCACCCTGCCGAAATGCGCCAGAAGCGCCAGCTTGGCGCAAGGAATCACGAGCACCAACCCGGCGCAATGAGCCACAAGTGACAAATAAGAGACGGACTTCTTCAAAAGACAATTAAGCCAAGAGGATTTGTTTAGCTTTTCGGAAGGATAAACCTTTACCTGACAAGGACTTTAGTTGTCGCACAAGCGGCCGTATTCCTTGTCAGGACATAGGTGGTTCCGGAGAAAGCGATAGGAGAGGACATCCTTCGTCTGACAGGAGAGAAAGGTGTCGCACAAGCGGCCATCGCTCTTGCCAGGAGAAGGATAAGGTCGTTTGCAGGATCAACCTATCTCTCGTAGGGACGCAAGTTATCGCACAGGCGGTCGTCGTTCTTGCGAGAGTGGGGTGGATGTTGAAAGAGGCCAGTCTCCTGCTGGAAATAAACAATCCTCTGGTTCGGAATTGGATTTGGAAGAGATTTCGGACTCTGAAAACCACTCGGCTCCGGGTTTGTCAGATTACAAGACGCTGGCAGCCCTCTTACTTCAAGAGTTTGGGGACTCTTTAAGCCCGACTGCTCCTCCTTCTCCAAGGTCCTTATTTACAAGCACGAAGGTCCCGAAACAATCATCTTTTATTAAAATGAAGCCAACCATTTCCATGAACAAGGCTCTCCGATTCGTAGGAAATTGGTTGGAATCCAAGGAGAAGGCGGGGAAGACAGTCTTTACCTGCCCTCCTTCCAGACTATCAGGAAAGAAGGGAATTTGGTACGAGACGGGCAAACCACGGGTCTAGCTCTCCCGTCCACTGCCGAAGCAGATTTTTCGAATCTGGTAGATTCGTCTAGGAGACAAGCCTTGTCATTAGCAAAGATCACATGGGGACTTCTGAGATGGACCATCTCCTCAAGGGATTGTTTAATGTCTTAGAAGTTTTTAACTTCTTAGACTGGTCCCTTGGGGTGTTGGCCAAAAAGACACAAGAGAAGGAATCTCTTAGTCCAGAAGTCCTTCATAGTGTTCTTTCCTGTAGGGACAAGCGTTCAGGATGGATCAGGAGAGGTGGCCTCTCTGTTTGGAACTGGTATTCTGAAGAAGAGAGTCTTATTTAGCTCTTTTCTGACGAAAGCAGTTACTCCTACTCAGAGGTCATCTCTTCTGTAGCTCCTCTGTCGGACCAATTGTTTCCTTCAAATCTAGTAAAAGATATTTCTCATTCTTTGACAGAAAAGGCACACAAGATCTCTTGGCCCAATCTGCAAAGAAATCGAGGACTTCGGGCGGGGTCTATTAAGAGAGAGACTCGGGCTCCTCAACAGCCCTTTCGAGGGAGTACCTCGGCCAGACCCTCTTTTAAGAAGAGAGGAGTACAGAAGAGAGGTAGATCTTCCTTCAGACCTATCAAGAGAGCGAAATGAGACAACAGTCCTTCAAGCACCGGTAGGAGCCAGACTTCGGAAATTTTCCGAAGAATGGGCTCGGAGGCAGGCAGAAATTTTGGTCCCTTTCCGTGGTAACAAAGGGATATATGATCCCCTTTCGAGACAGACCTCCCTTGACTACGAACCCGAGGGAACTGTCAGCCCAATACAGGGACCCTGCCAGAAAGAAGCATTATTGCAACTGGTAGAACAGATGTTGCAAAAGGAGGCCATCGAAGTGGTTCGGGATCCGCATTCCGAGGATTCTACAACCGTCTTTTTCTGGTTCCGCAAATCCTCGGGAGGGTGGAGACCGGTCCTGGATGTGAGCGCATTGAACCGATTTGTGGAGAACACAAAGTTCTCTATGGAAACATCAAAATCGGTTCTTGCGGCTCTTCGTCCAGGAGATTGGATGGTCTCCTTAGATCTACAAGATGCATACTTTCATGTCCCCCTGCATCCATCATCGAAGAAATATCTCCGATTCATGATGCAGGGGAAAGATACCAATTCAGAGCCCTATGCTTCGGCCTTTCAACGGCCCCTCAAGTGTTCACGAAGCTAATGATGAATGTTGCGAGATGGCTACATCTAGAGGGGTAAATAAATATCCCTTTATCTGGACGATTGGCTAATAAGAGCAAAATCGGAAATTCAGTGCTTGAAGGACTTGGAGAAGACTTTGAACTTGACAAAATCTCTGGGACTGCTCGTGAACCTCGAGAAATCACAATTGATCCCCAGACAGAACATAGTCTATCTGGGATACAGATGGATTCTCGGGTTTTCGGGCGTTTCCATCTCAAGACAAGAATTACTCGAGGCTTAGAAAAGATCTCGAACTTCTTAGGGAAAGAACAGACTCGGCGAGGGAATGGCTCAGTCTGCTGGGCACCCTTTCCTCGTTAGAGCAGTTCATTTCCCTGGGAAGATTAAATCTCAGACCTCTGCAATTTTATCTAAAGAGGATGTGGAGTCAAAAGACAGGAGACTTGTCAGACGTTTTTCCCATCCAACAGGGGATAAAATCCGACCTAAAGTGGTGGTTAAACCCCATTAACAAGGAACGAAGGGGTGTCCCTCTTGATTCGGAACCCTCACCGAGTGTTGTTTTTCCGATGCCTCGGAAACAGGTTGGGGAGCAACACTGGGCCCAAAGGAAGTAGCAGGTATTTGGACCAGACAACAACATACTCTGCACATCAATGCGAAGGAACTCCTGGCAATTCATCTAGCTCTGGAATACTTCGAAGCGGAAGTCAGAGGGGTGGTAGTTCAAGTCAATTCCGACAACACCACAGCTCTGGCTTACATCCGGAAATCAAGGGGGCACTCACTCTTTCTCTCTGAACGAAAATAGCGAGAGCTCTATTAACCTGGACAGAGGAACGGGGCATTATTCTGCGTACAAGGTTTGTCCAAGGAGTAAAAAACCTAAGGGCAGACAGGTTGAGCAGAAAGAACCAGGTTCTCCCGACAGAGTGGATGCTCCACTCAGGAGTCTGTAGACAAATATGGTCACTCTGGGGGAGTGACCCCAGATCGACCTGTTTGCCACGTTCCTCTCCAGGAAATAGACAACTTCTGCTCGCTAGAAGAAGATCCCAGAGCCACAGCGATCGATGCCTTCCTCATGGATTGGTCAGGCATAGATGCATACGCCTTTCCCCCCATTCAAATTGCTGGGGGAAGTAGTAAGGAAATTTGTGGCATCGGAAGGAATGAGAATGACTCTAATTGCTCCCTTTTGGCCTTCCCGAATCTAGTTCACAGAGGTACTGGAATGGACGGTGGACTTCCCCAGATCTCTACCAGACAGGACAGATCTGCTCAGACAAACCCCACTTCGAGAGGTTCCACAAAAACATCCAAAGTCTCTCCTGACTGCTTTCGACTATTGAAAGACTGGTCAGAGCGAGAGGCTTTTCAAAGAAAGTGGCAACTTCAATTGCTAGAGCCCGCAGAGCGCTCACCCTGCGGGTCTACACAATCGAAGTGCGGAAGTTTTCCGTAGATGGTGTAGGTCGAAGAAGCTGTCCTCTTCCAATACCTCTGTAACCGAAATCGCGGATTTTCTCCTCTTCTTAAGAGAAGAATCCAAATTGGCCGTATCAAACTATCAAGGGATATAGGAGCATGCTCTCAGCTGTTTTTAGAAACAGAGGGCTGAATCTCGAGAATAATAAGGATCTTCATGATCTCATCAGGTCTTTCGAGACTAAGAAATTGAGATCGTCGATTCCCCTGAGTTGGAACCTGGACGTTGTCCTAAAGTTCTTGATGTCGGACAGGTTCGAACCTATAGATAAAAATCTCATTCAGAAGATCTTACTAGCAAATGCATATTCCTGATGGCTCTAGCAACGCTAAGAGGGGGGGGGATCAGTGAATTGCATGCTTTGGACTCTCGGGTGGTGGGATTTAGAAAAGACTCGGCTGTCATTTCTTTCCAGGATCTTTTCCTAGCAAAGAATGAGAACCCTTCTAAACCTTGGCCTAGAAGTTTCGAAGTCAAGGGACTCTCTTCTCTGGTAGGAAGAGAGTTGGATCGGTCTCCCTTTGCCCAGTCAGGACCTTAAAATTTTATTTAGAAAAGAAGACACAGCTTCAGGGATGTCGACAAGGTCTGGTGTTCGGTAAGAAGCCCAAGAGACCTATGTCAAAGAACGCACTGGCATTCTTTGTCAGAATGTAATTACCGAAGCTCATAGGAATTGCCAAGAGAACTCTTTAAAGCTGCTGAGAGTGAAAGCTCTCGAAGTCCGGGCTGTGGCAACTTCCCTTTCTTTTACGAAGATATGTCCATGAGAAACATTTTTAGCAGCAACTTATTGGAGGTGCAATTCAGTATTTGCATCCCACTATTTAAAGGATGTTAGAAATAACATACGATAAATGTTTCGCTCTTGGACCTTATGTATCAGCGGATACTATGCTGGGAAATGGAGCAGACGCTGATCCTTAAATTTGTTTTTTAATATTTTTAATAATTAGTTTAATATTGTTGTTGAGTTGTGGGTTGCTTGAAAGGATGTTCAGGGGATGACTCCTTTCAATCGTAGTACTAACCCCCAATGAGGATCAGGTGATCGGGATTAGGTGTCGTGCTCTATGATCATGCCAATAGGCAAGGTGTGGATAGGACCCCATTGACAAAGATCCTAAGGTTCTGAAGCGTAAGTGGGTAAGACGCCATCTTTGGATGACCAAACCTTACCGGCTTCTTTTTGTATCGGTAATAAAAACCAGGCTGCTCCATATGTTTCTCCACCTGCTTTTGATTTGTCTCATACCCCTTCGGTTTCTCCTAGCGGTTCTGTATCGGAAACGTCAGGAGGGGCCTTGGGTAATTTTATGAATATTTACACCTTCCTTTGTTCCCAGCAAGTAGAGGGGGAGATCCGCCATCTTGTTCCAGGCTTCCTGCTACTCAAGCGGCATAGTTAGATGGTACGTGGTCAGCGCATAGGCCTACCAGGCGTACCAACCTTGGATGGTCTGCTTGCGCATTATTATGACGTCACGGTTCCAGCAGGGGTCCGGCAGCGCTGAATGTTCCTCATCCCCGGGCTTGCAATTTATGGGAATTAATGCCGCGGCTTCACCATCCCACTCAGTATTTACAGCGATGCAGAACGTGGAGGTAGTTTGGTAGCAAACGTGCGGTTGCCAGCAGAAACCTCTCAGTCTCTCCCTACGAGAGTGATGACGTCACAACATACGTCACACTCCGATATGCAGGCGTGATGACGTCACAGACCGATTCTCGCCCTTTCCCTTTTTCGCTGCACCCAGACGCTTAATACGCCTTCTGACCCGTCAATGCAAACTGTAATGCAGAAATTACAGGATATAGAGAAGAGAATGAATAAGAGACAAAAAGAAAAAGTGTGATTCGCCTTCTTCGTCTTCTTCCTCTTGTTCGGCGTCATCGCTAAGTCCGATAACGTCACGGCGAGCGCCAGTCAAAGCGTTGGAGGAGGATTCGGGAGTTCCTGGCGGATCCTCGGGCTAAGAGGAGAAGAATCAATTCTTCCTCTTCTTCGGACCAAGACTGTCATTTCCAAGTCAGCAAGAAGGTCGGAAAATCAGTGGCTATTAAGCACAAGGTTGGCAGACGAAGCCGTTCGCAAGAATCCGAACAACGCGAGAGAGGTGACGGCCGGCGAGCTAGCGGCCGAGGCGGAGTTGCCAGTTCGGATCGCAAAAAACTGCGATACCTCTGGTAAAAATCGACGTTGGCGGCAAAAGGTGCGCAGCAGGATGGAATGCAGGTCCCAGTTTCGCCCGTAAGGCCGTTCAAAATACGTACGAAGGACGATAAGGCTCCTATTAAAAGTACGAAAAAGAGAGAGTTGGCAACCTCGGCGAATAACGTTCGTGGAAGGCAGTGTCCGTCTGGATAGAAGGCCGAGGCCGGGCTCGCCGACGCTCGAAAACGATGCCAATGCTAATAGAGACGAACTTATCTCTGTCTTAAGGGAGCCTTCATCTTGGAGATCTAGACGAGATTCTCGCTCTAGATCCGTGAGCAGAGAAAGAGTGAGACGTTCTCGTTCCCCTGCTGACTATCCGGGATCGAGCCAACAGCGGCCAGCAAAGATCAAAGAGACCGCGGCCGTAGGGGTCTGGCGGCCGTGGAATTCCGGGCCGTCTGTCAGAAGATAGAGGCGAGACAACATCTCTTGTGACGGAGAATGGTACACTAGAGCCGGAGGAAGGAGAAAAACCAAGAGTTTCTGGCCTCGTATGCAGAGGTTATTGATTTGATTCGTCAATTCAATAGCCTTTTGGAGAAGACAGAAACACCGGCCAGTATGCTTCCTCCTGGAATTGACATGGCATTTGGACTAAAGAGGGATACCAAGGTGTTGTATGAATTACCTTGTTCGAGTCATGCGGAATCGGTCTTGCAACACGTAAACGCAAAGATTGCAGGAGGGATAATTCCTTAAGATCTAATAGATCATTTAAATTTATTCCCCCTCCAATGATAAAGCAAAGGAAATATTATACGACACCGAAGGTCCCTTTGCTGTCTAGACAAATGAACCCGAATGTTGTAAGGTTAAGGCCTGGATTAACCTTGGATCAGGTTAAAATGGAGTGCCCTTCGATGACGTACCAAGAGGCTGCTACGTTAGAAGCAACAGCTTCTTCTGTCTTTCAGGCTGCTTCTTGGTTAGGACCTTTGGTCAACAGCAGTGGCGAAAATTGCATCCTCGGAAGCAACAAGGAAAGTAGTGGATGAACCATTGTTCATTAGATTACTACAGTCAGGTTCCAAGGCGATTGTGTACCTGACAGACGTAAGTGCCAATGTTTGGGCAAATATCCTGCTAATGAGGAGAGATGCAGCATTGGCTAGACTAAGCCGCAATGTGGATTTGGATTCCCTGTTAGCAATGAGGAATGGGGATATCTTGGAATCGCAACTGCTGTTGCCAGAGGTCATACTGGAAGAGGCGATAGATAGAAGAAGGATGGACACTAACGATAGGTTGGTGCAACAGGCAGTTAGGAAAACGTCTAACAGTCAAACTACTCCTTTGGAGGGAAGACAACAGCGAATGTCTTCGAAAGGCAAGACAGTGAACAATAGCATCCCTAATAGAGTCACAAGACCCTCTTCCCCAAAGAGGATAACTCATCGGCCCTTTCACAATAGAAACAACAGAGGAAGGGGCAATAGGGGAGGGAGAGGCTCAAGAAGATAGGATGGGCGCCTCCCATCACTCGGCCACACCAGTGGGGGGTTGCCTGGCAAATCACTGGAAGGTGTGGCAGGAACTAGGGGCAGAAGCAGTGGGGTGGAGGATGTTCTTCAGGATCGGGTATTGATTCCGTTCGAGGTAACCCCGCCCCTGACAAGAATCAACCATTACCCCACGTCACTTATGCCCACTATCTGCAGGACGAAGTGAAGAAGATGATGGAAAAAGGAGCTGTGCAACAAGTATGCAGTCCGACAAAAGGCTTCTACAGCAGGATTTTCCTGGTACCCAAAGCCAACGGGGAGTGGAGGACAGTAATAGACCTGTCAACGCTGAATCTGTTTATAAGGAAAACCAGTTTCAAGATGGAAACTCCGAAAACGGTTCTACAAGCAGTCAGAATCGGAGACTTTATGTGACAGTCGATCTAAAGGACGCTACTTTCAGATACCAGTCCATCAG
This sequence comes from Macrobrachium nipponense, assembly GCF_015104395.2. NCBI lineage: Eukaryota > Metazoa > Arthropoda > Malacostraca > Decapoda > Palaemonidae > Macrobrachium > Macrobrachium nipponense. Next base: position 2,126,296 of record NC_087213.1, on the reverse strand, counting down.
TCTTCAAGGAAATTTCTCCGCTTCAGTCTTGCAGGGAAAGCTTTCGAATTCAAGGTCCTGTGCTTCGGATTGACAACGTCTCCTCAAGTTTTTACAAGAGTGTTCACCCTCGTGTCGGCGTGGGCGCATGCTCAGGGGATCAGGCTAATAAGATATCTGGACGATTGGCTGGTGATAGCAAAGTCCAAGGAGAAATTACTCAGGGACAGGGCGGCCCTCCTGCAGCTTTGTCACAGCCTAGGTATTGTGGTGAATCAGCAGAATGTCGCAGTTGGATCCAAGTCAACGTTTGGAATATCTGGGAATGGTGATAGACAACAACAGCAAGCCAAAGTATTCCCGACAGACCAAAGAGTAGAGAAATGCAAACAAGTGGTGAATGCCTTTCTGGGAAAGCAGACACAGCCAGCAAGACAGTGGCAGGTGGTGCTGGGAATCCTAACCTCCCTGGAGAAGCTAGTACCACAAGGAAGACTACACCTTCGGTCCCTACAATGGAGGATGAAGGAGTTTTGGTCACCAACAGTAGATCACCCGTACGAGCAAATTCCCTTGTCGGCAGAAGTAGGAAAGACTTGCTGTGGTGTGAACGACGACAATCTGACAGTGGGTGTCCCCCTTCAACAATCCTCCCCAGACCTCTTGCTGTTCTCGGATGTGTCACTAGAAGGCTGGGGAGCCCATATGGAGGAGTGGATGGTGTCAGCAAAATGGAGTTTGCAAGGACAGAGAACTCCCTATAAACGTGCTGGAGTGAAAGCAGCTTTTCTGGCTCTACGAGAATTCAGGGAGAGAGTAAAGGGACACTCAGTGGTATTGATGTCAGACAACACCACAGTAGTAGCTTATATAAACAAGCAAGGAGGCCTAGTTTCTTGGCAGTTACATGTGATGACAGTTCAACTTCACCAGTGGGCTATAGAGAACCTGGTAGACATCAAGGCCAGGTATATTCGGGAAAAAGAAAAACATAGTGGCCGACAAGTTGAGCCGCAGGGATCAGATTCTGGGAACGGAGTGGTCCCTACACCAACAGGTAGTGGACAGGATGCTCATGTTGTGGGAAGGACCGATCATAGACCTATTCGCAACCAGCTACAACAAAAAAGTTGGAAGTGTATTGTTCAGTAGTCCCGGACGCAGAGGCAGTAGCAGAAGATGCGCTACACAAAACCCTGGGACAATCTGGACGTGTACGCATTTCCTCCATTTTGTCTAATCCGTCAGGTTCTGAACAGGGTAATGCAGTCTCAGAACCTCAAGATGACCCTGGTAGCCCCGTTATGGCCGAAAGCAGAGTGGTTTCCAGACCTACTGGAACTCCTAGTAGATGTGCCAAGAGAGTTACCTACATGGAGCAACCTTCTGTGTCAGCCTCACGTGGAGAGGTACCACCAGCCGGTGAAGTCCCTATCGCTTCACGGGTGGAGACTGTCAAGTATCTCCTCCGAGAGCGAGGGTTTTCGCAGAAAGCAGCAAACTCAGATGGCAGGTAATATCAGAAACTCATCTGCGACAGTATACCAAGGAAAGTGGTCAGCATACTGCGATTGGTGTCGTAGAGGGAACGTTGTCTCCACTCGGTACCACTATCAGCAGTTAGCAGACTTTCTGATATATCTCAGATCAGAAAAACATATGTCTGTATCTGCAGTGAAGGGGTACAGGGCGGCTTTAGCCTCAGTCTTACGAATGAAAGGAGTGGACATATCGTCTTCATGGGAGTTGGCCATGCTGATGAGAGCTTTGAACAGTCATGCCCACCAAAGGAGCTAAAAGCCCCAGATGGGATCTGACCAAGGTACTGAGTAGTCTGACAAAACCCCCCTACGAAAACCACTAAGGCAGTCCACGGATAGGAGCCTGACCCTGAAGACAGTCTTTCTTATTGGCCTGGCTTCAACCAAAAGGGTGGGGAGCTACATGGCCTCTCATATCTCGTAAAGCACTCGAGAGGTTGGAGATCAATGGTATGTGAGTTTGTCCCAGAATTCGTGGCCAAGACCCAAATCCAACAATAGTAGACGGCAGATTCGACTCCTTTACCATACCTTCCTTGGCAGACTTTGTAGACACGACAAAGCTGAGATTGCTCCTGTGCCCCATCAAGGCACTAAGGGAGTACTTAAAGAGAACAAGGCACCTCAGGCCGGGGTGCCAGAGGTTGTTCGTAAGTACAGGACGGAACAAGAAGGAAGTGTCCAAGAATACAATATCGTTTGGCTAAGGGAGACGATCAGAGATGCTTATACGGCAGAAGACAGAGGGTCAGATAGCCAGGTGGGGAGCTAGAGCTCATGACATCAGGGGTGTGAGTGCTTCCCTGGCATTTAAGAAGAACATGTCTGTGGATAAAATTCTGAAAGCTGGTGTGTGGAAACGCCAAACAACTTTCACCTCATTTTTTATTTGAAAGATGTTGCCCATAGATCCTTGGACACCTTTCCTGGGTCCAGTGGTGGCGGCCCAACAAGTGATATAGTTCATCCAGTGCCCCTGGCGGGTCAGTTTGCGTCTAGTCTAAGATGAAGGTATGAAAGTAGAATGAATGGGATGACTGGTCTTTTTTCTTTACTACTTTCTTCCTACTCCTTTAACTACGGCAATATGAAGGAGAGTACCGTCATGTGCTGGAACGGACTAGATGCAGGTGAGATGGTCAGCCATACTCTGAAGCTATCTTAGCTGATGATATACTTTTCAGTAGCAACACACCCCTCTGGACAATAGGGAAAAGAGGGGTGAAGGTGGATCCAGTTGCAAGGGACAAGAGTAAACAGTAGAATGGTATCTACACCCAGTGGGAGAAAACCAATAGATCCGCTTATATCTTTGGTCCTAGGTTCATTGTCCATTCTCTTAGAATTTCCCAACCCTATATATTCGGAAATGGATAAGGTGGCAAACTCCCAGTCAGTTGTAGAGACTTACCTCCCTCCAATAGTAAGTCTATCCTAATGTTTAAGACCGAAGGTTGTTTGTGTATGAACAAATACCAAATTTGTAACTAATTTGTATTTTTCATAACTAACAAACCTGAGGTCTTAAACAGTTAAAGGCCCACCTCGAACCACCCCTCTAGCAGTCTAAACTGGGTTAGAAATATAACTGGTGGGTCACAGGTTAGCCGTGGGCATTTGGGTATACCATGACCCCGTGACCTGGTTATGAGATGCCATTTAGTACCTGGATCTCACCAAGTGTAATTTTAATTTCTACCGGTTTCCAGCTTGGCGCTAGTAAATCCTAATGTTAGACCTCAGGTTTGTTAGTTATGAAAAATACAAATAGTTACAAATTTGGTATTTCTCGGTTCAATGCATATTGATTTACAATAATTCAGTATGTAGAGAAATTGAATAACAATCAACTACGGCTAGCTTAGCGTTCGCGATGATATATCGTATGCATATACAGTAGCGTAGCCTAAAGTATTCTCTATACTACACATAGGTATAGTAATTTTTAATAGTGGCTAATGCTGTAGGTTCAATGCATCCTTTAGTACTTGTTTTGAGACGTAATGTGTCCTTCGTAGTTCTTGCGGGGGTTACGGCAGTTGGAGATTCGTCTGCACCATCGTTGACTGTATCGATACCGGTTGTGTCATCACCCACTCCTTTCATAGGGTAGTTAGTAATCTTCCTTCTTCAGTTCCCATTTTTATAGCTTAGGTGTTTGAGACGTAACGTGCTTACCGCGGTAATTGCCTGGGAGGCTACGGCCGTTGGCAGTTTGTCTGCAGCATAGTTAGCCCTTTTTGTGCCCTTGGCCCCCTTCGTTAGGGTAGCTGGTAATTTCCTTCTGCAGCTCACATTGGTTCCACAGTTTGTAACCTGTGATTAAAGCACTATATGTACTGCACAATTGGTTCTCCACCTGCACAATGGCGGCGTTAGGTGCTCTGGTGGTTATCGTCTCTGGGTAGTGAGGATATGCGCAGTCGAATGATAGTAACTGTTACAGGATTTGTCGAACTGGTGATGGTTGGCTGTTGTAAGGGGGTGGACACCGGTCAGATAGGTGTTACGTCACCATGTCTGGGGGGAGTGCGGGATTGTGCTGTTGAGTACGACTTGCTCAGGAGTTTATCATCGCCTTGGTATATTGTTGCGCAATCGGATTGGTTAGCTCAGATATGATGGGATCCTGTATGTCGTTTGGTATCGAGCAGCCAGGCATAGTAAGTTCTAGGTTCTTGGGTGCTGCTCTTGTTGGGGGGTTTGGTCTTTCTCCTTTTCCTGTTCTGGTCTGGCCGGGCAGGTCTGACAAAGGATAGATACCCTTTGAAGAGAGAATTGATTGCTAGTTGTGGGTTTTTTATTCTCCGGGGAAGGAAGTGAGTATAAATGGATGGTGGACTTTGTCCATTCTCTCTTTGCACAGTCCAGGCTCCGGAGGAATCTCACAGTTCATTCAAATAATGTTTGATAGTTGTATTCAACTAAACCAGTAGTCTCTCAAACATCAGTAGGCTGATCTGGTTTCAGCGAGTCGGGCAGTTTTTGGGGAAGACGAGTTTACAAGTGAGTTGAGGTTTTTCTCTATTGGGTTCCTACATTGATTCGTGTGGTAGGAGTTACAGATCATGAGGCTTGTATTTGGAAGACACCTTTCACAGCCAGTGGGAGGCCCTGTCCTACTCTGTGTGGATGTGGTGAGAGTTGATGGGTTTCTCAGATCCTAAACTGTTTGACAACCTCTTCACTTTGGTTTCAAGGGGGTTTGCATACCTGACTAACACTTCGGATGGCTGTACTATGTTCTTTTCAAGGAGAGGAGGGACTTCTTATTAAATCATCTGCCTCAGCACTATCTGGACATTAATAAGAAAGGGTTCTTAGTCAAGCATCAGTTGGTTCTTCATCGCTTTCGGAGCCTTCTAGTCGGGGGCTCTGCGTTCAAGGGTGCAAAGTAACGCGGATGGCTACCCTTAGGCTTCTAGTGCCTGCTGGAAACTGGTTAGAAACAATCAAAGATTATAAAGCAAGGACTCTGTGGCATCTAGCAACCTATGTATACAAGGTGGAAGTTAGTCACTGACCAAGCTTGGAACCTCATGACTCAATCTTTCTTTGACTTCCTTGGAGAGTAGCGGCGTTGTACTCTCCTTCCCAAGCTGGATGCTTTGTTTTCCTGTTATTTCTTTGCATTTTAGAGTGTGTGTGTGTCTGTCTGTCCTTTGATCATGGATTCCTCCAAGAGTTCCAAGTCCGTCAACGTACGTGTCCAGGAGTTCAGGGCTTTCCATGTTCCAGGATTTTGGCTTCTATTACGGATCCCCATATGACTTGCAGTAGGTGATGTGTGAATTTTTGTACTATCTCTAATCTGTACCCCGAGTGTTGTTCCTAGCCTATATCTCAGTGTAGGGCTTTTTATGAGAAGAGGGAATAACGTAAGGTGTCGACTTCTCTGTCTTGGGATGGCTTTTTGCCTCCCCAAGCGGACATTTCAGCGTCTCCTTCCAGTAGTCTTCCTCCTGCATCTTTTGTTCCCATGTCCCTGTACTTTTCCTCCATTGATTCATCCTTGGAAGTATTGGGCAGTGCAAAGGGTAGTTTTATGTTTAATGAGGCCCCCTCTCTTGTGGGAGACAATCACACTCCCTCAGGAGAGGAGGCTCACCCTCATGCTCCCTTTCTTTCAGATTTGAAGTCCAACAAAATGGCAGTGGTTTGGGTGTCCCTACACGTACGGGGTTCACCCTCTTTGGATGGTTTGCTAGCGCATTTCTTGGCTGCTCACCAGCCTCCCCTAGTCCCACCAGCAGTCCCCCCTCCTGGCCTACACTACTTTGGTATGCGTGTGATTCCTTCGGGCAGGCCTGAGCCATCAACAACGTTGTCTGCTGGGTTGCTGCTTATCTGCTCACCAGTGAGGCCATTGGCGTGTGCTGCCATGCCCTTTGTTGTGACGTCACTCCCAGCTTCCACTTGGCCTATGACATCAACTGCGGTGTCGGTTCTCCCTCCGTCTCAGTCATTACCATCCACGTCTCTGTTGTCTGCTCTGCCTCCCTCGGAGACATTTTTTTAGGCAATGTTTGATAAACTGGACTCCATTTTTCATGGAAGATATATAGTCCCCTCTACAAAGAGACGACATCGAAGGAGAAGGCCTTCCCCTTCTTCCTCTCCTTCTAGCAAGGGGCGTCAAAGTAAGTTAGAGCCTCCCCACTCCATCTCCTTCTCCTCCTACTCATACAAGTCAGACGTTGGAGGATTCAGGACTTTGTTGTTTCTTCTTCTGAGAATGAGAGGAGTGTTTTGCCATCTTCTCTGTGTCTCTTCATTGCACATATACGTACGTGTTCCAGTTTGCGATGGCTCCCGATCTCCACAGCCTACTAGAGTTTGCCGTAAGGATGATAGAGCACCGATCAAGAGTTCGAAGTTGCCCTCCACTCGGTTGTCTCCTGCATCTTCTGGGATTTCTCATAACGAATGTGTGGCTGACGATGACGGTCGAGGACGTGAGACGATTTGGGTCCGTGGACATGTGTCTCCGTCTTCTCCCAAGACAACTAAACTTTCTAAGTCTCCTTCCCTGAAGAGTTCCCAATATCATTCTCCAACTGGAGTTATTGACCTTTGAGGTCAGTTTCCTCCCTCAAGTCCTTCTCGTGCTCGTTGGTCCTTATCCTGTGACTGTGGACATGATTTGTTACACAGCCATGACCCGCGACTGTGGACATGAATTGTTACACGGCCATGAAAGAGTGACACGGCTGTGTATGTGAGTCGTCTTGTGGCCATGTATGTGAATCGTCACACAGCTGTGTACGTGAGTTGTCTCATGGCCATGGATGTGAGTTGTCACATGGCCATATGTATGTGGGTTGTCATACAGCCATTTATGTGAGTCGTCACACTTCCGTGTATGTGAGTCATCTCATGGCTGTGAAAGAGTCGTCACATGGCCGTGTATGTGATCCATCTCAGGACCGGGTATATGAGCCTTTGCATGGACGTGTACATGGTACTTCACACGATTGTGCTCATAGTTTTTCTCTAGACAATGTTCGTGGTACATCTCGTTCAGGATACCATTTCTTCCAGTGAGAAAAGTGATGCCCAGCTCTGTAGGGAGACCTCTCCAGTGGCTTTAGAAAAGGACGAGGTTCTTTCTAGACCTTCCTCCTCACATTGTCCTTCTCCTTTGCCGGAGCTAGAAGGGAAGAGCAATGAGTTTCTGTCCTCTTTTTTGGAGGTTGTTGATCTCATCTGTGTGTTCAGTAATCTGGAAGTAAGGACATAGGCTCAATCTTCGATGACCCCTACTGGCTTAGAGCTTTGCTCAGCCCAAAGTGGGATTCTAGAGCTTCATTCGAGCTCCCACTTTCGGTACATGCGCAGTCTATTCAGAAGCATATTAGTGACCTGATTTCGGATAGGGATAGCTCACTTCAATCCAGTAGGTTATCTAAGTTCCTCTCTCCTCTTCTCCTGCGGCATAGGAAATATTGTTCCACCAACTTTGTTCTGCTGATGCCATGGCACTTTAATCCTAATGTGATTCACCTTAAGCCTGAACTAACTCTGGAACAAATAAGGTTTGAGTGTCTTGTTTTTCTTCCAGGAGGCCTCTGCTATGGAGTCTACTGTTTCCTCCGTCTTCCAGACTGTATCATGGTTAGACTTATGGTCCACTGCAGTAGCCAAGATAGGTTTGTGCTGCTACAAAAGTGGGTCTGTTAGCCAAGATAGGTTTGTGCTGCTACAAAAGTGGGTCTGTTAGCTATACCTCCTATATCAGATTCCTGCAGTCTGGGGCTAAGGCGATTTCTTACCTATGTGACGTCAGCAGTACCTTGTGGGGGTAACCTCCTGGCTAGAAGGGATATGGCCTTATTGAAGGTAGCGGGTGCAGTAGATTCGGAGTCATTGGCAGGTCTTCGTAATGGGGACCTCTCAGAGTTGCAGTTTCCCTTCCCAAGAATGCAGTTAGAGGTTGCGATCGACAGTAGGCAGGCTTATACTAAAGATCGACTAGTCCAGTAGGCAGTATCAAAGTCAGAGGTTTGTTTTCATCCTCCTCTTCCTCCCTCCTCCCCCTCATCATCAAGCTAGACGGTCTCCCCCCAGGAAACAGACCAAGCGTCCATCTTCTGTTATAACATCTCAGCCTTCTACAGCTTCAGGGTCAAGACGACAACAACGCCTCTTTCGGTTTCAGCCCTATAAGCCAGGTAGGGGCACCAGAGGCAGAGACAGAGGGGATCATTGATAGAGGGGGTGCCTCTCCCTTCCCTGTGCCATGGGTTGGGGGATGCCTGACAGTCCATTGGGCCAAATGGCAATTGCACAGAGTGGAGAAGTGGGTAGATGTCCTTTGCATTGGATACCTCTTACCTTTTGACTTTTCTCCCCCTCTCTCAGACAAACCCCTCCTCCAACTGACTTACACTCGGAATTCTCTGAAGTTCCTAGCTCTTCGAGGCAAAATTTTGAAGATGATGAACAGGGTGCAGTGGAAGAAGTACATCATCCTTCACCAGGGTTTTACAGTCGCTTCATCTTGGTTCCAAAAGCCACAGGCAATTGGAGGCCAGAGGTAGATCTTTCCACACTGAACCTATTCATCAGGAAGATGAGATTCAGGATATAGACGCCCCCGATGGTTCTGGCAGCAGTAACGGAGAACAACTTTATGTTGTCAATAGACTCGAAAGATGCGTACTTGCAAATCCCAATTCACCCTTTGTCCAAGAAGTTCCTTCGCCTCAGCCTTGGAGAGCAGATCTTCCAGATCAAGGTCCTTTGTTTTGGCTTGACTAAGGTCTTTGCCCTAGTCTCAAAGCAGGCTCATGCTCAAGGCATTCATCTACTGAGATACTTCAACGACTGGCTGGTCTTGGCACGTTCCAGAGAGAAGCTATACTTCATGACAGGGATCACCTATTCTGGTTTTGCAAGAGCCTGGGTATTGTGGTAAACCTGGAGAAGTCCAGTCTGGTCCCCAACCAGAGGATTCTGTATCTGGGTATGTCCATAGATACAGTAGTGTCGAGGGTTTTCATGTCAGACCAGAGGTTACAGAAGTTCAGGACAGTGGCACGATCCTTCCTGTTACAAGCTGAACAGCCAGCTCACCGATTCTGCTAGGTAGGTATCTTGACACCCTTAGAAAAGTTGGTCCCTCATAGTTGACTCCAACTACGTTCTCTTCAGTGGGGGTTGAAGGAGTTCTGGTCCCTGGTGGGCAGTTCCCCTCAACAGCAAGTACCATTTTCAGATCAGGTGAGAAGAGACCTGTGCTGGTGGTTGGATGATCAGAATCTTAGGATAAGAGTCCCTCTGATTTTTCCCCAGCCAGGTTATCTTTTCGAATGCATCCATCAATGGTTGGGGTGCTCATGTTGAGGACCTTCTGACTTCGGGTGTTTGGATTGCCAAGGACAAGAAGCTTCACATCAACGTCTTGGAACTAAAAGCAGCCTTTCTGGGACTCGAGGCGTTCCGGGGGAAGGTAGAGGGACATTCAGTCGCTCTGATGTCGAACAACACCACAGTGGTCGCCTATGTCAACAAACAGGGAGGGCTAGTGTCTTGTCAACTCCACTCGTTGACAGTAGAGATACATCAGTGAGCGATTGACAACTCGTTGGAGCTCGTAGTCAGACATTCCGGGCAAGGGGAATGTGGTTGCCGACAGAACCAAATCCTTGGTACGGAACTCATTTCAACAGGAAGCTGGAGGTCTACATGCTGGTAGTCCCAAATCCTCTGGTGCTAGCTGAGGATGCCCATCAACATCATTGGGACAATTTCGAGGTTTACTCCTTCCCTCCTTTTTGTCTGATCCGTCAAGTCCTGAAAAGGGTAATGAGCTCTCAAAATCTCAGGATGACTTTAGTGGTTCCCCTGTGGCCTCAAGCAGAGTGGTTCCCAGACCTGTATCTGCTTTCAGAAGTACCGAGGGAAATTCCCCCTTGGCGTCACCTCTTTGCCAACCTTATGTGGAGAGGTTCCACCAATCAATAGTCGTGTCGCTTCATGGCTGGAGACTATCAAGTATCTCTTGCAAGCGAGAGGATTTTCTAGCAAAGCAGTGGGCCACATGTCCAGCTATCTCAGGAAGTCTTCGTCAGCAGTTTATCGGGGCAAGTGGCCAGTCTACTGTGATTGTGTGATTGGTGACGTCGAAGGGGTTTCTCTCCACTCGGAATCTCTGTTCAGCATATAGCGGACTTCCTCATCTTCCTCAGGGCTGCAAAAGGCCTGTCCATTTTGGCTGTTGAAGGTTACGGGGCTCTATTAGGGTGTTTTATGCCTAAAGGGCACAGACATTGCTTCATCCCTGGAGTTTTATGCATTCAACTTACCTGTCAGATATATACTTAGCTATAGACTCCGTCGTCCCCGATAGAAATTCGAATTTCGCGGCACACTCTACAGGTAGGTCAGGTGATCTACCGCCCCGCCGCTGGTGGCGGGAATAGGAATCATTCCCGTTTTCTAAGACAGATTTTCTCTATCGGCCGTGACAGCAACATTGTTGTTGTTACTCCTGATTTGATTTTCGTATTTTTTCATCGCTATTGATCTTCTAAGCCGGTTATTTTGGTGACGTATTGGATCTTTGGTTTGGCATACTCTTTCGTGGACTGTTTTTTGGACTTGGTTTTGGATATTTCTCATGATGTCGGATTCTAGCTTTACGGTTAGAAGACAGTGTGTAAATGAGGGATGCATGGTGAGGCTACCGAAAGCTTCGGTAGACCCTCACACAGTTTGTAAGGGGTGTAGAAGGAATGAATGTTCAATTTCTAACACCTGTGATGAATGTGTAAATATGAATGAGGAAGAATGGAAGAATTTAAATTCATATTTAAGGAAATTAGATATGGATAGGGCTAGGAAGGCTTCCTCCAGAAGCGTAAGTAGGTCTCGCTCTAACGAGCCTATTAAATTAACACCTAACCCTAAACCTCTATCTTCTTCCTCTAGTACTAAGACTGCAAATCCGGCAACGGAAATTGCAGATCTTAAAGCTGCGCTACAAAGGATGGAACGTCAAATGCTGACGTTGAAAGGTAAGCACAGTGATAGTGAATTAAGTGTCCCTAGTGCAGTGGAGGGTGCGTCTGATCGGCTCTGTCTCGCTCCCAGGCCTAGACCTCTTCCAAGCTCACAGGCCCAGAGGAGAAGGAATGTCGAAAGCCTTACGGAGGTTACGGAGAATCCCCACCGATCAGGCGTCCCCTCGGCAGATTCTGTGACGACCCGAAACTGCCAAGGATCGCTATCAAAAAAGCATCCTAAAGAAGTGTTTTTCTTCGTCAGATTCTTCACCGAATGTAAGGGGATGGAGTTCTGATGAACTGTCACGCCCCTTAAAGAGAAGTTGGAAGGCTCCAACTTTGGATTCAAGCCCTGAGCTTTTCTCCGATCTATCACCTTGTGAGAAGAAGAAAAGGAGATTGGTTCCTAAACGGAAATCGGAGTTTCCTTCCGCTTCTAGACATCCCTCACCTGAATCAGGGAAGGAAAAAGAGAGTGCGGCTGCAAAAATTATCCTAAATGTGCAGGAGCAACTTTCGGCCTTAGTAGGAGTTTTTACTAAGGAAACTCCCAGGAGAAAGGACTCTTTCCTTCCTATAAAGAAGACGAAGGGAAAAACGGAAGTTTCGGCTTATACTCGGAGGAGTATGAAGAATGCGCCAAAAACGCCAACCTGGCGCAATGCGCCAGATGCGCCAGATGAGTTTGAGACTCCATACGAGTCAGAAGAGCCAGAAGCGCCAGATGCGCCATATGCGCCAGAAGAGCCAGCCTGGCGAAACCAGCCGATGCGCCAGAAGCGCCAGAGGCGCCAGATGCGCCAGAAGCGCCACCCGCCCGAGAAGCGCCAGAAGCGCCGGAAGCGCCACCCTGCCGAAATGCGCCAGAAGCGCCAGCTTGGCGCAAGGAATCACGAGCGCCAACCCGGCGCAATGAGCCACAAGTGACAAATAAGAGACGGACTTCTTCCAAAAGACAATTAAGCCAAGAGGATTTTGTTTAGCTTTCGGAAGGATAAACCTTTTACCTGACAAGGACTCTAGTTGTCGCACAAGCGGCCGTATTCCTTGTCAGGACATAGGTGGTTCCGGAGAAAGTGATAGAGAGGACATCCTTCGTCTGACAGGAGAGAAAGGTGTCGCACAAGCGGCCATCGCTCTTGCCAGGAGAAGGATAAGGTCGTTTTGCAGGATCAACCTATCTCTCGTAGGGACGCAAGTTATCGCACAGGCGGTCGTCGTTCTTGCGAGAGTGGGGTGGATGTTGCAAGAGGCCAATCTCCTACTGGAAATAAACAATCCTCTTCGGAATTGGATTTGGAAGAGATTTCGGACTCTGAAGATCACTCGGCTCCGGGTTTGTCCAGATTACAAGACGCTGGCAGCCCTCTTACTTCAAGAGTTTGGGGACTCGTTAAGCCCTACTGCTCCTCCTTCTCCAAGGTCCTTGTTTACAAGCACGAAGGTCCCGAAACAATCATCTTTTATTAAAATGAAGCCAACCATTTCCATGAACAAGGCTCTCCGATTCGTAGGAAATTGGTTGGAATCCAAGGAGAAGGCGGGGAAGACAGTCTTTACCTGCCCTCCTTCCAGACTATCAGGGAAGAAGGGAATTTGGTACGAGACGGGCAAACCACGGGGTCTAGCTCTCCCGTCCACTGCCGAAGCAGATTTTTCGAATCTGGTAGATTCGTCTAGGAGACAAGCCTTGTCATCAGCAAAGATCACATGGGGGACTTCTGAGATGGACCATCTCCTCAAGGGATTGTTTAATGTCTTAGAAGTTAACTTCTTAGACTGGTCCCTTGGGGTGTTGGCCAAACCAAAAAAGGACAAACAGGGAGGGGAATATCTTAGTCCAGAAGTACTTGTTCATAGTGTTCGTTTCCTGTATGGACAAGGCGGTTCAGGATGGATCAGGAGAGGTGGCCTCTCTGTTTGGAACTGGTATTCTGAAGAAGAGAGTCTTATTTAGCTCTTTTCTGACGAAAGCAGTTACTCCTACTCAGAGGTCATCTCTTCTGTATGCTCCTCTGTCGGACCAATTGTTTCCTTCAAATCTTGTAAAAGATATTTCTCATTCTTTGACAGAAAAGGCCACACAAGATCTCTTGGCCCAATCTGCAAAGAAATCGAGGACTTCGGGTCCTATTAAGAGAGAGACTCGGGCTCCTCAACAGCCCTTTCGAGGAAGTACCTCGGCCAGACCCTCTTTTAAGAAGAGAGGAGTGCAAGAAGAGAGGTAGGCCTTCCTTCAGACCTATCAAGAGAGCTAAATGAGACACCAGTCCTTCAAGCACCGGTAGGAGCCAGACTTCGGAAATTTTCCGAAGAATGGGCTCGGAGACAGGCAGAAATTTGGTCCCTTTCCGTGGTAACAAAGGGATATATGATCCCCTTTCGAGACAGACCTCCCTTGACTACGAACCCGAGGGAACTGTCAGCCCAATACAGGGACCCTGCCAAGAAAGAAGCATTATTGCAACTGGTAGAACAGATGTTGCAAAAGGAGGCCATCGAAGTGGTTCGGGATCCGCATTCCCGAGGATTCTACAACCGTCTTTTTCTGGTTCCGAAATCCTCGGGAGGGTGGAGACCGGTCCTGGATGTGAGCGCATTGAACCGATTTGTGGAGAACACAAAGTTCTCTATGGAAACATCAAAATCGGTTCTTGCGGCTCTTCGTCCAGGAGATTGGATGGTCTCCTTAGATCTACAAGATGCATACTTTCATGTCCCCCTGCATCCATCATCGAAGAAATATCTCCGATTCATGATGCAGGGGAAAGTATACCAATTCAGAGCCCTATGCTTCGGCCTTTCAACGGCCCCTCAAGTGTTCACGAGGCTAATGATGAACGTTGCGAGATGGCTACATCTAGAGGGGATAAATATATCCCTTTATCTGGACGATTGGCTAATAAGAGCAAAATCGGAAATTCAGTGCTTGAAGGACTTGGGAGAAGACTTTGAACTTGACAAAATCTCTGGGACTGCTCGTGAACCTCGAGAAATCACAATTGATCCCCAGACAGAACATAGTCTATCTGGGGATACAGATGGATTCTCGGGGTTTTCGGGCGTTTCCATCTCAAGACAGAATTACTCGAGGCTTAGAAAAGATCTCGAACTTCTTAGGGAAAGAACGGACCTCGGCGAGGGAATGGCTCAGTCTGCTGGGCACCCTTTCCTCGTTAGAGCAGTTCATTTCCCTGGGAAGATTAAATCTCAGACCTCTGCAATTTTATCTAAAGAGGATGTGGAGTCAAAAGACAGGAGACTTGTCAGACGTTTTTTCCCATCCAACAGGGGATAAAATCCGACCTAAAGTGGTGGTTAACCCCATTAACAAGGAACGAAGGGGTGTCCCTCTTGATTCGGAACCCTCACCGAGTGTTGTTTTCCGATGCCTCGGAAACAGGTTGGGGAGCAACACTGGGTCCAAAGGAAGTAGCAGGTGTTTGGACCAGACAACAAACTACTCTGCACATCAATGCGAAGGAACTCCTGGCAATTCATCTAGCCCTGGAATACTTCGAAGCGGAAGTCAGAGAGGCGGTAGTTCAAGTCAATTCCGACAATACCACAGCTCTGACTTACATCCGGAATCAAGGGGGCACTCACTCTTTCTCTCTGAACGAAATAGCGAGAGCTCTATTAACCTGGACAGAGGAACGGGGCATTATTCTGCGTACAAGGTTTGTCCAAGGAGTAAAAAACCTAAGGGCAGACAGGTTGAGCAGAAAGAACCAGGTTCTCCCGACAGAGTGGATGCTCCACTCAGAAGTCTGCAGACAAATATGGTCACTCTGGGGGAGACCCCAGATCGACCTGTTTGCCACGTTCCTCTCCAGGAAAATAGACAACTTCTGCTCGCTAGAAGAAGATCCCAGAGCCACAGCGATCGATGCCTCCTCATGGATTGGTCAGGCATAGATGCATACGCCTTTCCCCCATTCAAATTGCTGGGGGAAGTAGTAAGAAAATTTGTGGCATCGGAAGGAATGAGAATGACTAATTGCTCCCTTTTGGCCTTCCCGAATCTGGTTCACAGAGGTACTGGAATGGACGGTGGACTTCCCCAGATCTCTACCAGACAGGACAGATCTGCTCAGACAACCCCACTTCGAGAGGTTCCACAAAAACATCCAAAGTCTCTCCCTGACTGCCTTTCGACTATCGAAAGACTGGTCAGAGCGAGAGGCTTTTCAAAGAAAGTGGAAACTTCAATTGCTAGAGCCCGCAGAGCCTCTACCCTGCGGGTCTACCAATCGAAGTGGGAAGTTTTTCGTAGATGGTGTAGGTCGAAGAAGCTGTCCTCTTCCAATACCTCTGTAACCGAAATCGCGGATTTTCTCCTCTTCTTAAGAGAAGAATCCAAATTGGCCGTATCAACTATCAAGGGATATAGGAGCATGCTCTCAGCTGTTTTTAGAAACAGAGGGCTGAATCTCGAGAATAATAAGGATCTTGCATGGATCTCATCAGGTCTTTCGAGACTAAGAAATTGAGATCATCGATTCCCCCGAGTTGGAACCTGGACGTTGTCCTAAAGTTCTTGATGTCGGACAGGTTCGAACCTATAGATAAAATCTCATTCAGAGATCTTACTAGCAAATGCATATTCCTGTTGGCTCTAGCAACTGCTAAGAGGATCAGTGAATTGCATGCTTTGGACTCTCGGGTGGGATTTAGAAAAGACTCGGCTGTCATTTCTTTCCAGGATCTTTTCCTAGCGAAGAATGAGAACCCTTCTAAACCTTGGCCTAGAAGTTTCGAAGTCAAGGGACTCTCTTCTCTGGTAGGAAGAGAGTTGGATCGTCCCTTTGCCCAGTCAGGACCTTAAAATTTTATTTAGAAAAGAAGACACAGCTTCAGGGATGTCGACAAGGTCTTTGGTGTTCGGTAAGAAACCCCAAGAGACCGATGTCAAAGAACGCACTGGCATTCTTTGTCAGAAATGTAATTACCGAAGCTCATAGGAATTGCCAAGAGAACTCTTTAAAGCTGCTGAGAGTGAAAGCTCACGAAGTCCGGGCTGTGGCAACTTTCCCTTTTCTTTTTTTACGAGAATATGTCCATGAGAAACATTTTAGCAGCAACTTATTGGAGGTGCAATTCAGTATTTGCATCCCACTATTTAAAGGATGTTAGAATAACATACGATAAATGTTTCGCTCTTGGACCTTATGTATCAGCGGATGACTGTATGCTGGGAAATGGAGCAGACGCTGATCCTTAAATTTGTTTTAATATTTTTAATAATTAGTTTTAATATTGTTGTTGAGTTGTGGGTTGCTTGAAAGGATGTTCGGGGATGACTCCTTTCAATCGTAGTACTAACCCCAATGAGGATCAGGTGATCGGGATTAGTGTCGTGCTCTATGATCATGCCAATAGGCAAGGTGTTTTGTCATGTAAGTGGATAGGACCCCATTGACAAAGATCCTAAGGTTCTGAAGCGTAAGTGGGTAAGACCCCGGTAACAGACCATCAAGAACTCTTAGCATGAGGTCACTACCTCGCTGAGGCTCTTGAAGCGATACGGGCTCCTAGGACAGTAGCCATGAAGTCTTTCGCTAACACAGGTAGGAATCAAGGTTTTTAATTTTATTACCTACAACATATGTTGTTTCCTGTCTATTTCAGTAGATTAGCTGTCTCTTACCCTCCGCCAAAGGTGCCAATCAGCTAAGTATATATCTGACAGGTAAGTTGAATGCATAAAAATGTTATTGTCATGATACAATAAAGTTTTATGCATACTTACCTGGCAGATATATACGGTGTATGGCCCACCCGACCTCCCCTCAGGAGACAGGTGGAAGAGAAAATCTGTCTTAGAAAACGGGAATGATTCCTATTCCCGCCACCAGCGGCGGGGCGGTAGATCACCTGACCTACCTGTAGAGTGTGCCGCGAAATTCGAATTTCTATCGGGGACGACGGAGTCTATAGCTAAGTATATATCTGCCAGGTAAGTATGCATAAAACTTTATTGTATCATGACAATAACATATTTCTTTGTTGTGTAGGAGTTTCGAGCAATCCTGTCCACCGAAAGGCTCAAACCTTTGACTTGGGATCCATCCCATGTCCTTCCTTGGAAGTCTCACTTAAGCCTTTACGTCGGTCGTCAGACTGGAATCAGACTCTGAAAACAATTTTCCTGTTGGCACCAGGGTTTGGGGGGTATATAGCCATCTTTGTACACAAAAGCAGCTGGTAAGAAAGTATAATAGATACAGAAGGCAAGGGAGTAGATGGAACAAGGCCTGATAAGAGTTCAGGCAAGGAGATTACTAGACAGGAGAATGGAGATGATTTATTTCACAACTGACCCTATAAATGGGAAACTTGATGTAAAAATTTCAAGATTATGAGGATGATGTAATGTACCTCCAACAATTTTGATAAAAGAATATGAAATGTAATCATGAGAACATTATTTTCATAATAATTGGTGACTTCATGAGGGTAAATACTCCTGTAGATAAAATTAAACAAAGATGATGTGAATTACAATTCTTCTTCCAGGTATGGTTCATGGGCGTTTGAACTGAGTGGATCAGTTTTAGTGGCAGGATTACGTGTTTGGCGAATTCCACTCCTACAAATAGCACCCTCCGTCCTTGGGGCATCATGGGCAGCCGATTTGTGCTTCATGCTCTTTTCTCCTGTCACAGTTTTCACAGTCAGGTAAAGATATATATTGGATAGTGATAAGTAACCTGTTATTCATTTCAAATATCAAGTATATTGTACTCACATTCAGATATTTTTTTCTACTGTCACAGTTTTTGCTGTCAGGCAAAGATATATATTGAATAGTAATGAAATAAATCATTATTATTAGTTTATTTTGGTAGTTCTGAAAGTGGCTATAGTTATAAGAATATGAAGGTGAAGTTTGATACTCATAATGAGATGTTTTGGTGTTTTAGATATCTTCTGTCTGAATTTCCCTTGACCTCCTCTTACATTTTCCTAATGAGCACCATAATATTCTTTGGAAGCTTGAATTTCAAGTCAATGGCCCCTGTGGGGTTGGTTCATATGAATATTTTTTTTTTTTAGGAAATATGGTAATTTTTTTATAGAAGAAGTGTATTCGTGCTGTAGTTGTGTAGAGATTGAGGATATCCTCACTAATTTTTTTGTTTCAGTTATATTGGAGAAATGAGGAGGGGTGAAAGTGAAACTCCTGAAGAGTATGGTGCTCGTGTCCAAGCTTCTACTGCAGAAGCCCTTGGCATTCAGGCCACAAATCATACTGTAGCTGACAAAGTAAGTGCAAAAAGTATCATCAGTACAGCACTTCTATTGATCATTCTTTCTTTTAAGTCTAAATTTACGATTATCTCTTTTCCACATTGCAAATAAGAAAGCATGGTTTAATTCAGGTTTGTAATTATTTGAATGAATTACGGTATGTCTCCGTAATCAGGGGGTTTAGGAACCACAACCACCCATGTTAATTTGTATCTCCCCCTGTACAAATGCTTATAACTGGCTATTTAAATATCTGTAGTTCAAAACACTAAAGACCCACAATAAAAATGCTTATAACTGCCTATTTTAATGGTTCAAACACCAAATATACCTTAAATTATCACCCTAAAACCCATCAATATCATTTGAAAATCAACTTATAACATTAACATTAAAAATATATGGCTTACATCTACATGTGAAAACTAAATTCAAATCCCCCTTACATTCAATCAGAGCCATTTTCTCACATATAGTATTGATGCTGTCCCATTTTCTTTTTTCAGATAGGGGAAGCATTGGGAATTCACAAGTAAAGTTAAATACAGTATAGTACTTAAGTATTTAAATATGCAGTGAAAAAAATACCAAATTATAAATGAAGTCAACAGTGATCAAATATTTATTCTCTTGTGTATGAACGTGTTACAATGTTTTGCTAATTTTCAAATATTAATGTTAATGTAAACATATTAATATGTTGTGTCAAATAAGTAACTTACCAAGTAGTTACATAGCTATAGTTTCAAATCACCAGGCAGCTTTAATTTAAGAAATCACGGTAGTGCTTCAGTTGTTTATTATAGGTGATAGGCCCTGACCACTGCCGGGATTACTGGAAATGACTTAGCGGATATCTTCAGTGTTTTCTGCTAACTCTTGAGCAACATTGGGGTTTGCTGCAGCTTTTGTTAACAGATTTTCTGTTGTATGGCTGGATTTGGGTGAAGTATTATTGCTTATTTGAGTAACCTTCAAACTCCAATAGTTTTCAGGATCATTTTTATGGTTCTTTGATTATTGATGTCTGATTCAAGTTCTCCTAGTTTCGCTATTGTAGCAAAATTTGCAAACCAGTTTGATCAAATCTTTGTATGATTCTCATACAATTTGCAGTTAATGTAGTGGGGAGAAATGAAGTAGGGAGAAAACATGTGCGAAGTGTAATGATTAGCACAAGTAGAAAGTACTTAATCTTAATTAGATAATTAGAGAGGGATAGAGCCTCTAGAGCTGAGAAACAAGTGTCCTTTAGCCAAGAATTCCATTGTAGCCTAGAGGGCTTCGTCCCGAAAAGAAATTCCTCCAGGCAGCCAATCATAAATACCCCAAATCTGACCATGCCCACCCTACTATAAAAGCTGACCCGTCAATGCCCATTCAGAACGTACCTTGCAATGTCCAGATGATGACCAGGGAGATGGCCGAAACATGTCGACATTAAAGAAACAACTGACCCTGAAAATACAGTAGCAATAACAAAATTCTGTATTAACGATTTTGTAGCAGAGATCACCATATACAATTTATCAAAATACAATCTGAATAAAATATATAGTATATTTCATATATTTTAGTATTGATAACACCAGGCCTTGACATTCAAAATACCAGAATAACACGATGAATATAGGCCAGTTACTTAGCAGTCTCACGGATTATGAAAAATAAATTATCAGAAAAATAGATATAAGATAAATTCAGCTGATTCTGCCATTCTTGCCATCCTTTTTAATATTATTATTATTATTATAATTATTTGAAAAATATGTATTAATACATATTAATACATAGTACATACTACATGTATCATGAAAATGCTCTCATCTCAGTAAAAGAGAGAGAGAGAATTATTATTGTTATTATTTAATGTTATTTAATTTACACATAAAAGCTTGAAAACTTAATAATTACATAAAAAATTTAACAAACACTTTTGCACGGTTTCCCCAGGATTCAAAAATTTGTTTATGGTAGCATGTCTGTGAAATACTCGCTTGTGCTAATTAGTTAGGTTCCAATGAAAAGTTCATGCTAATGTGAATTCGTGCAACTCAGATTGTGTAAGATTTAGGTATTACTGTACTCCATGATGAGCCATTCTTGGCACCCATTAAACAGCAGTTAGCTGAAATTATAGTTTTTCTCTCAGAAACTCCTTCCAAGAAACTTCCTTCAAGATGGTGCTCTCTTTGTTGTCCAAGAAAGCTCAGAAGGAAGCTGATGATTGAGTTTGGGCTAAGAGGAAACAAGGCAAGAGACTTTCACCATCCTCTCTCCCTCGCTTGGTCCATAGGAGATATCGGTTCTTCATCAATGGGGAAGCTCCTCCTCCAGCCTCATCTAAGCTTCTAGACACTTAAGTTTTCATTGGTAAAGGTTGTTTTTCCATTGGCCATACTGATCCAACTTGTTAAGGAACTCTTCAAGGTGTTTGAGATCTTCAGTCTCTTGGACTGTATAGTCAAAGGTCTGACCAAGGAAATGAAAATTTTAGGTGTTAAAGAACAACATTGATTAGGACTAGCTATAAATACTGTCTGGAACAGACAAGGCTATCAGATGGATCTATTAAGCTTGCAGCTCTTTTCTCTTTGGGAGTATTGAAGAAGGTGGACTTATGGTGCTCCTTTACAACTAAAAAGGTTACACAGACACAGAAGTCGACCCTTCTGTTTTCGCTGTTGGACCCCATCTCCTTTTCTCGCAGGGTTTTATGAGGAAGATTGCTTCGAACCTCCAAGAGGAGTCCACTCAGGTTCTGCTATCAACAGCAAGAGACATTCTACTTTGGACAGATCAAAATCGAGTGATTCTAGTCATTCAATTTGTTCAGGATGTTACAATATGCAGGCGTCAATATTCTATCAACGTTTACCAGGCAAGTGGGCGCTTTTCTGAACTGGTGTCTCAGATATACACGTCTATTCTTGTGAGACATCTGTGGCCTAATTGCGGATTTCCTCCTTTATCAGAGGAAATCTAGAACTTTTGTCTTCCTCCATTAAGGGATAACGAGCTACACTTAACTCAGTGTTTAAGCTCAGGGACCTAGATCTTTCATCAACCCAAATCTTAACCTCATGAAGTCCTTGGATACATCCAAGCAAAGGAAGGAAGGTCAGGTCTCTACCAGTATGTAATGCTGGAGTGGGTGACAAGTCCCTCTTTTCAACCTTTATGTTGTTGTTCTCTGAGAAACCTTCTTTGGAAGACTCTATTCCATGTGGCCTTGACTACTGCTTAATGTATTAGCGAGATCCAAGCCATCGATAAAGGATTTTCACCAAGAGACAAGGTTTACTCCTTTCCCTGGGATTTTTAGCCAAGAACGATTATCCATTCAGGCACTGGACACATTCTTGCTCCATGAAGAGCTTAACGAACTTCCTAGGTTGTGAGGAAGAAGAGGGTTCTTTGTCGTGTTAGAGCTTTCAGGTAATCACCTGAACAGAACCAAGAAGATGAGACGGCCTCTCATTAACCTCTGGTGTTCTGTTAAGAACTGTCCTTATTCCAGAGGGACTTCATCTCTGTGTCAGGTGGACATTCTTCCTATTTTTAATAGAAAGCTCCTGATGTCGGGACAGTCTCTACCCCATTAGCTTTCAGGCGCAACGTATTTCTTACTGACATTCTGCAATCAACATACTGAAAGTGCAAACCTGTCTTTGCGTCTCACTATTTGAAAAACAGTGTCTGTAACTGCAGTACCTAAGGGCCATTGTCAGTGACTGGCATGTTATTGGGCAAGGAAGCATAGGGATTTTTCCTACTTCTCTTTGCCATGAATTAAGGTATTGAGTTTTTGGGAGCCTGGGGGTAGATGGTACCTAGATTACCCACCAGTTTCAGTGGATGGGTTGTGGTTTTTTCGGTGTAGGTGACAGTGTTTTCTGGTTGTTTTGTATAGTAGTACTGCACCCAGGCCAAAGGCACTTCTTTGTGCTTTGTTAACTATTGGTCATATCCTTCACTGCAAAGCTCCCACTTAAGTAGAGGTGCCCACGGATCAACCGCCACTCCACTACAGATTAAGATGAGCACCAACCAGAAGCAGTTTTCACCTGCAGTAACTCTCGCCAGATAAAGAAACAACAAGCATTGTTTCAATGCTTGCAACTTTTTCTGTTTCTTTAGTGTTTTGGAGTAGAATATGTCCATTTATCCAGCTATGTAATTACTTGGTAAGTTACTTATATGAAAATTATATTTTCATAATAAAATTAGGTTTCATATATACTTAGCAAGTAATTGCAGGCTCAGAGCTCCCCTTCCTCCCCTTGGATGGATATAAGGGCACAAAAAACAGAAAGATATCTGCTAAGTCGTTTCCAGTATTCCAATTGAAGCACTACCTCGATTTTTAAAAATTAAAGCTGCTGAGTCAGTTGAAACTATAGCTATATAATGTACTTGGTATAGGTTTCATGTATAATTGGTAAGTATATATGAAAACTAATTTTATTATGAAAAATATAATTTTCACTTACAGAATCCATTTACTTTACTGTACGTATTATTATTTTGGTCTGATATCATCATAATGTGTATACAAAAACCGATCGTCTCGACATTTGTTATGTTTACATTCTGACAATCAGTTGATTTAGGCTCTAATACTATAAAAGCTAGGAAAATAAATTTTGTTCATGAAACTTACCTGTCAGATATATATATAGCTGTATTTTCCGAAGTCCGACAGAAATTAAAAAACTTACGACACACGTAGTGGGAGTCAGGTGGTTAGTACCCATTCCCGCCGCTGGGAGGCGGGTATCAGGAATCATTCCCATTTTCTACTCACAATTTTTCTGTCGCCGGTGTTGTAAACACAGTTTTCAGCACCTCCGTCTTGAATTTAGGAAACTTGGCTACTATAAGTACCCTTTTTGATTTTTTGGTATCTTGACTTTTGGATCGGTGGCTAGGCACACGTTTATTGCGGATTTGATTGATTTTGGCTTGATTTCTCTTTAAATAAGATGTCTGGTTCTAGTTCGGCTAGCGCCACAGGTTTTGTACCAAGAGTGATTGTCGAGGTAGGCTACTGAAAGCATCAGTAGACCCTCATACTTTGTGTAAGAGTTGCAGAGAGCATGATTGCATGTATGAAAGTCGCTGCAAGGAATGTGAGTGTCTTTCTGATTCTGGATGGAGAGCGTATGAGTCCTATCTGCGTAAGCTTGAACGGGATAGGTTAAGGAGGTCTTCCTCCAGGAGCGTTTCAGGTAAACGGCAGGAAGTTCATGTTTCTCCTACTAACCCTCCTTTAATCACTACTCCTAACCCTGTAGTGTTGCCTTTCGGGCCCTGAAACAGTGTCTGTAGAGGGTAATACCCTTACACTTATCTTAGAGTCGATTCGTAATTTAGAATCTAAAGTGCTCGCCTTAGAAGGCAAAAGTGAAGGTGCAAAGTGCAGTGACAGTGCTCCTTCGTTGTGGAGGGTGCGTCAGATCGGCCCCATTTCGCCTCTAGGCCTAGACCGCTGCCGGACTCCCAGGTTTTCAGGGAGAGGGCATGTCGAAAGCCGCAGAGGGTTACGGGGGAACGCCCACCGATCTGACGTGCCTTCGGCAGTATCTGTTGACGTTACACAGACTGCCAAGGAGCTGTGCGACGTGCACGCCTCCTGAAAGAGTGTTTCTCTTCTTCAGAGGCTTCCTCCCCGCACAAGGGGTGGAGCTCTCATTCTATTTCACGCCCGCTGAAAAGGAGCGTTGGTGATCGTGACGCTTCACGTCCAGTTTTGGCTCTCGAGAGGCGATCATCGCCTGAGAGTGTGTTCGCAGCCTTCCCGCCACAGAAGAAGCGTAAGGAGTCATCGGATGATGACTTTGTTGAGCGCCCCAGTCGCTCTCGAGCGCGTGCTAAGGCAGTTTCTGGGAGAAGGAAGAAGGCGTCCCCTCGCCCCTCGCCTTCTCACAGGATCAGCCCGTCACCTGACAAGGAATCCTCTCCTACTGAGAAGATCCTGCGCTCTTTGCAGCAACAGCTTGCTGATGCTCTTGCTAAGAAAGGGACGCAACCACGTCCCAGGAGAAAGGATGACCGTCTGCCTGTGAAGAGATCTAGAAGGTCTCCCTCTCCCTCTCCTCGCTCGTCTATCTCTCCACTTTCTTCGCCTGCTAGAGTTCGTGCGACTCCCCAGCGGCTCTCTGGAGGACGTGGAAGAGGATTTTGCTCGCTCGGTCGCATGAAGCGGTATTACCCGCTCGTAAGCTTGCGGTGCCGAGAGCTCGATACTTGCGTGAACGCTTCGGTGCAAGTTCACGTTCCTGACGCTCGGTCGGAAGCCAAGCGAACGCCAGTGGCATCTAAGAGTGCACCAGCGGAAGCAGGAGCGCGCACGAGATGTTAAGCGCGGGCCTTAGTAAATGTCATTCGCACGCCAGTGGACTGCCAAGCGTGCGCCAGCGGACGCCAGCAGCGCGCAAGAATGGACGCCAATCAACCCGTGCTAGTTGCAGCCAGGCGTGCGCCAGTGGACGCCAGGTATGCGCCAGTGGACGCCAGGTGTGCGCCAGTGGACGCCAGGTGTGCGCCAGCGGACGCTCGGGTGGACGAAGATGTGGAGTTTTCGTCGCCTCCCACCTGTTTGTGATGAGACTTTGCAAGTTGCTCCGGGTCTTAGAGATACGACCGGAGTTTCTATTAATGAGTCAGCTTTACCTTCCACTTCACAGCAACGCGCCTCGTGGAAACTTAGACCAGATAGTCTTGGTCCAGCCTATTTGCCTCCAACTTCACCTGTGTCGGAAGCAGAGGTTAGTGACGCTTCGGTTGAAGTGGATGATGAGAAACCTTTGGCGGCACGTCTCTTCCGACTACCAGGTTTGACCCGCCTTCTTCAATCAGAGTTTGGAGAGACGTTTCACCCGGAACGCTCCTCGCTCTCCTCCTCACAACTTTCTTCGTCCAAGATCAACAAGGTCTCGGCATTTGTCAGGATGAAGAAGTCCCTTTCAACTAAGAGGGCTCTTCGTAAGGTCCATGACTGGATGGAGAAAAGGAAGTCTCAGGGAAAGACTTCTTTTGCCCTGCCACCTTCGAGACTTAGTGGGAAGGCTGGCATTTGGTATGAGACGGGAGAAGACGTAGGTATTAGACTTCCCTCGTCAGCCCAAGGAGACTTCGCCAGCATTGTGGATGCCTCGAGGAGGTCTCACCTGTCCTCTTCGAAAGTTTCATGGTCTACTACGGAAATGGACTACCACCTTAAAGGCCTCTTTCGGACGTTAGAGGTCTTCAACTTTCTAGATTGGTGTTTGGGAGTTCTGGATGCCAAGTCTAGGAGTTCCGACTCGATTAGTCTGGGGGAGCTGTCCAGCGTACCGTCAGAGATGGTTCGGAGGAGCTTACAGCTCACTTTTGCACAGGGCTCTTGAAGAAGAGATCCCTGTTTTGCAATTTTACAGCGAAATCTGTTTCTTTCTCCGTCACAGAAAGCAGACTTGCTCTTCGCTCCTTTTTCGGATCAATCTCTTCCCCCAGGCTATGGTAAAAGACATTGCGACCAGTCTACAGGAGAAGGCCACGCAAGATCTCCTCGCACAATCTTCAAGGAGACCTGCGGTTTCCTTCGTCCTCGGGAGTTTCGATTCTCAAGAAATCGAAGCCCTTTCGAGGTAGTTCTTCCTCGAGACCAGCCCCTCGAGGAAGAGGCACTTCCAGAGGCAGAGCCACGGCGCTGGCCAAGAACAAGAAGTGAAGCAGAAGTCCTTCAGTCACCGGTTGGAGCCAGGCTTCAGCTTTTTGCGCAAGCCTGGGAAGAGAGAGGTGCGGACAAATGGTCCGTGGACATCTTAAAGAAGGGTTACCGGATCCCGTTCCTGAAACCACCCCCGCTGTCTTTACGACACCCAGGACATGTCTCCTTCCTATCGGGGAGAAAAGCAACAAGTGCTTTACGATCTGTTAGATCAGATGATCGTGAAAACACGCCGTAGAACAGGTCTCCGACTTGAATTCCCCCGTATTTTACAACAGACTGTTCCTGGTGCCAAAGCAGTCGGGGGAATGGCGACCGGTACTCGATGTCAGCAACCTGAACCTCTTTGTCATCAAGCAGAGGTTCAAGATGGGAGACACCTCAGTCAGTGATGGGAGCCTTGAGACCGGGGGATTGGATGGCTTCACTAGATCTCCAGGACGCGTATTTCCACGTCCCCATCCACCCCCAGTCCAGGGAAATACCCTGCGGTTTGTCCTGACAAAGGAAAAGTGGTTTCTAATTCAGGGCTCTCTGCTTTGGACTCACGCACTTGCCCCTATGGTATTCACCCTACTGATGAAGAACATTGCGAGGTGGCTTCATCTTTCCAATGTCAGGATCTCTCTCTACCTGGACGACTGGCTCGTACGAGCCTCCTCGAAAGACCGGGTGTCTGGAGGACCTTCACACGACTTTGTCGTTAACGAAGTCCCTGGGGCTTCTGGTGAACCTCGAAAAGTCACCATCTGACCCCTTCTCAGTCTTTAGTCTATCTGGGGATTCAGATGGACTCAGTGGCTTTTCGGGCTTTTCCGTCCCCTCCCAGGGGCGACAACTAGATTGCCTAAGCAAAGTGTCAACCTTTCTGGGGAAGGAATCATGCTCGGTGAGGGAATGGATGAGTCTGCTGGGGACCATTTCCTCACTGGAGAAGTTTGTTCCCTAGGGAGGTTGCACCTCAGACCTCTTCAATTCTTCCTTGCCGACAATTGGGAAGCACCAAAACAACTTTTGGATTTCGATTCTGGTGTTATCAGAAGAGGTAAAGGAACACCTAAGATGGTGGACCGACCTTTGAAGCTCGCAGAGGGTCTTTCCCTCAAGCTTCAGAACCCCGACCTAGTGTTGTTTCCGACGCGTCTTCCACGGGGTGGGTGGGGAGCAACACTGGGGGGGAAGGAAGTGTCAGGCACCTGGAGAGGGGAACAGGTGTCCTGGCACATAAACCTCAAGGAGCTGGCAGCAGTTCATCTGGCGCTCCAGTTATTTCAGAACGAAGTCTCCGGCAATGTGGTGCAGATCAACTCGGACAACACCACAGCCCTGGCATACCTCAAGAAAACAGGGAGGAACCCACTCTCGATTCCCTGTTCTTCCTTGCAAAGGAGATCCTGTTATGGGCGAAGGCACACGACGTCTCTATACTGACGAGATTCATATCAGGGGTAAGAAAACGTCCGTGCAGATCTGCTCAGTCGACAAGGTCAACTTCTGCCGACGTGAGTGGACCCTTCATCAGGAAATATGCCAGAGGTTGTGGAAGTTATGGGGATGTCCTCTCGTAGACATCTTCGCAACTTCCAGGACAACGAGACTCCCGCTGTACTGCTCACCAGGTCTAGACCCAGGAAAGCAGTAGCAGTAGGACGCCCTTCTTTGGGACTGGACGGGACTAGACGTATATGCCTTTCCCCCGTTCAAGATCCTAGGGGAAGTAATAAGAAAATTCGCGGCATCAGAGGGAACGAGGATGACTCTCATCGCCCCCTTCTGGCCAGCGACCGACTGGTTCACAGAGGTCATGTCCTTTCTTGTAGACTTTCCGAGGACTCTGCCTCCAAGGATAGATCTACTCAAACAGCCCCACTTCGAGAGGTATCACAAAAACCTTCCCCCGCTCTGAGTCTGACTGCGTTCAGACTATCCAGAAGTTGGCCAGAGCTAGGGGTTTTTTCAAGACCAGTGGCGAAAGCAATCGCAACGGCAAGAAGACCTTCTTCTATTGCCGTATACCAATCCAAGTGGGCTGTTTTCCGGAGCTGGTGCAGGAAGAAAGACATTTCCCTCCACCTCTACCTCTGTGAGCCAGATCGCAGACTTCCTTCTCTACTTGAGAAATGAAGTTCGCTTAGCGGTGCCTACGATAAAAGGCTACAGAAGTGTGTTTTCTGTAGTCTTTAGGCATAGAGGACTGGACTTAGCCAACAACAGAGACCTTCATGATTTTCTTAAGTCTTTCGAGACTTCGAAGGTACCTCAACCAAGAGTCCCTTCTTGGAATTTAGACATTGTTCTAAAGTTTTTGATGTCCAGTAATTTTGAACCTCTCAACTTAGCTTCGCTTAGAAACCTTACAAGGAAGACACTTTTTCTAACTGCTCTGGCGACGGCGAAGAGAGTTAGTGAGATCCAGGCTATAAGCAAGCATGTTGGGTTTAAGAACTCTGATGCGGTTTGTTCTTTAAGCCCTATGTTCTTAGCAAAGAACGAAAACCCGTCCAACCCTTGGCCCAAGACATTTGAAATCAAGGGTTTGACAGAGATCGTGGGTAATGAGCCAGAGAGAGTCCTGTGCCCTGTCAGGGCTCGCAAATTCTATTTAGACAGAACGAAGGACTGTAGAGGACCTTCGGGCAACTTGTGGTGCTCGGTTAAGAAGCCCGATCTTCCCATGTCAAAGAACGCGCTTTCTTTCTTCTTGAGAGACACCATTAAGGAAGCTCATTCCACATGTAGTGATAGTGACATGAAGCTTTTGAAAGTGAATGCCCACGAGGTGAGGGCTATTTCGACCTCGATAGCCTTTTTCACAGAAATATGGCACTCAGTGACATTTTGAGTGCCACATATTGGCGGAGCAACTCGGTGTTCGCTTCACACTACCTGCGGGAGGTGAAAGCGACATACGAACATTGCTCGTCGCTTGGACCATACGTCGCTGCGGACACGTTTGGGGGCAGGAGGTAGCACTCATCCTTTCCTTTAGTGGTTAGATGAGCTTTTAATTGTGTGTGTGGTTGTGGGGTTGACCGCCCGAGGCGGATCTCCCTTCTTTAGTCTAGTTTAGTGCGGTATACCTTTGGTAGACTAGGCCAGGTGGTTTTTTACTTCGTTGCCCTCATTGTATGGTCAGTGGTCTAGTCACATCGTGGTCACGCCCCCAGTTGACAGATCATCTTGAGTGCACAGCTATATAGGTCTACCTTGCTGGCAACTCTAATAGCACAAGCAGACTTTACGCGGCAGTAACCACGAAGTCAGCTATGCTAACAGGTAAGGAATCAAGATATCATTTATCTGCATATATATGTTTTCCTAAAATCTTCTATTCTGTCTACTCCCACCACCAAAGGTGGGATTCAGCTATATATATCTGACAGGTAAGTTTCATGAACAAAAATGATATTGTAATGATACAATTAAGTTTGTTCATACTTACCTGGCAGATATATATAATTAAGTACCCACCCACCTCCCCTCAGGAGACAGTGGAAAATAATTATGAGTAGAAAATGGGAATGATTCCTGATACCCGCCTCCCAGCGGCGGGAATGGGTACTAACCACCTGACTCCCACTACGTGTGTCGTAAGTTTTTTAATTTCTGTCGGACTTCGGAAAATACAGCTATATATATATCGCCAGGTAAGTATGAACAAACTTAATTGTATCATTACAATATCATTTTTTAGTAGCTAAAATAAACGAATTTATTAATGGAATTATTATTTTTTATTTTGTATATTAGAGTTTAAGATCAGTAACATTTCTTGAGGAGAAAGAGAGAGAGAAACTGGTCTTCACAATAACAATAGTTCAGTATAATAGTACAGTTTAGTCTGAAAGTGAAGTAATTGATATTTTGAAGTTTTGTTTTTTCATTAAAGGGGAGGGAGAGAGAGAGAGAGAGAGAGAGAGAGAGAGAGAGAGAGAGAGAGAGAGAGAGAGAGAGAGAGAGAATGTGTTTATGTACGTTGGTAAGCTGTTTTGTGATTTTGCATGATTTTAATTTAGCATTTTATTAATGTTTTGCTGTTTAGATTAGTATTAATATTTGAAAATCAGTAATTCATTTTTTATCATAAAAATTATATTCAGTCATGAAAATAAATCAAAATACCATAATGATTGAATGTTGCTCTATGAAAAAGTTCGCAACTTAGTTTATTTTCTGCGATATTGGGAGATAAGTTGCACAGAAAACCCTGTGACTAACTAGTAGGGACCTGCTGTATATGACTGTGGTACCATTTTTTCTTCTCTAGGTAGAGTATATGAAAAGACTGGCACGAGAGGCTGCAGCCAGCAGTAATCCTTTACTCAGCCCAGAAGTACACATAATGGCTCAACAGGTGCAAGAAGTACTTCCTCATATTTCACTGGACCAAATTAAGCGTGATATAGGTATGGATATTTAATTTGTTTGAATATACTTCAATTAATACTTTAAGAATTAAAAATGTTTATAGTAAATATTATTTTGTTCATGCCACTTACCTGACAGATATATATATAGCTGTATTTTCTGAAGCTGTATTTTCTGAAGTCCGACAGAATTTCAAAACTCGCGGCACACGCAGTGGGCGGCCAGGTGGTAGTACCCATTCCCGCCGCTGGGAGGCGGATATCAGGAACCATTCCCATTTTCTATTCATATTTTTTTCTGTCGCCGGTCGGTAAACTACTGTTTACAGACCTCCGCCCAGGATTTTTTTGGATTTGACTCACATTTAAGTATCTGATTGACTTTTGGTATTGATTTTGGATTGTTGGATTGGCATACGCGATAGTGGACCGTTTTTTGACTTTGGATTGGCTTTGCTGTAAACGTGATGTCTGAATCAAGTGCAGTGAGTTTCAGAGTGTGTGTGAGGAGTGATTGTAAGGTGAGGCTACCGAAATCATCGGTAGACCCCCACACTGTATGTATGAGTTGTAGGGGGCATATTTGTTTGATGGATGATCGGTGCAATGAATGTGATGGATTGGCCGATGATGATTGGAGGGTGTATGATTCCTATCGGCGCAAATTAGAACGCGATAGGATCAGGAGGTCTTCCTCCAGGAGTGGTTCTACCAAAGGTAAGGGTGATAATATTTCTCCTGTAATAACACCTGTAGATTTTGCATCTCCTAAACCTGTCTTGCCTTCGGGCCCTGAATCTGTGTCGGGAGAAGGTAATGCTCTCTCTCTTATTTTGGAGTCTCTACGTACTCTAGAGACCAAAGTGAAAGCCTTGGAAACTGGCTCAGTGTAAGTGCGTGATCGTGCCCCTAGTGTTGTGGAGGGGGCGTCAGATCGGCCCCATAATGCCTCTAGGCCTAGACCTCTATCGGACTCCCAGGAATCAGGGAGGGGGTATGTTGAAAGCCGCAAGAGGGTTACGGGGGCTCCCCACCGATCTGGCGTCCCTTTGGCAGGCTTTGTTGCTAAGTCCCAGGCTGTCAAGGAGCGCGCACGGGCGCGCATCCTTAAGGACTGCTTTTCGTATCCCCGAAGCGTCCGCCACCCCGGCGCAAAGGGGTGGAGCACTCGGAGAGACTCTCGTCCGCTGAAAAGGACGTTTTGTGTTGAACGCTGGGTTGCGCGCACAGGCGCGTATCCCTGAGAAGCAGGTAACTGTACCTGTGAGAAGGAAGGAGGCGTCCCCTCGCCCCTCGTCTTCTCGCAGGATCAGCCCTGCTCCCTCTGTTCGTTCCTCTCCAACGAAGAACATTCTTTTGTCCCTTCAGGACCACCTATCGACGCTTATGGCTCAGAGGACTCGCCCAGCAGCAGTCGAGCCTAAGCGGAGGAAGGACCTTAGACTGCCTGTTAAGAGGACGAAGCAGTCTCTTTCGCCGATTGCGTCTCGTTCGGCGATTCGCCGATCTCGTTCGTCCGCTAAGAAGACAGGTCGTCAGGACGCTTTCGTTCCCTCTCGACGTCATGAGCAGGCTGCTTGCCGTGATTTTCGGGAGGACGCTCAGGACGCTTTTGAGTGCAATCAGGACGCTTTTTAAGACGCTCGGCAGGACGCTTTTCAGGACGCTTCGGGGGACTCCGGCCAAGAAGAAGACGTACACCAGGACACTGGGTTGCGCGCACAGGCGCGTATACCTGAGAAAATGTCTACCTTTTCATTGAGGAAACGTAAGGACGCTTCTCTTGCAAGTGAGGCTGCCTCGGGCGTCGCTAAGGACGCTCATCGACGTCAGGACGCTCTGCCTCCTTCGAGCGGTAAACGCCACAAAGAAGACAGCCTAGATAAGACTTCTACCAGTAAACATCGGGGGTCTTTGATTAAGGCAAGACCCGATAGACGTACGCCCTCTCCGGAGAGGCGGTCTCCTCTTCCGATTAGAGAAGGAGAGTTGAGTAGTCCTGCTGACTCTGTTGAAGAGGAACCTTCTGCTGCCTCTTCAATCTCGGACTATAAAGTTCTTGTGCGGCTGTTGCGTTCGTCCTTCGAGGACAAGTTCCAGCCTGCAGCTCCCAAGTCTCCTCCTTCGCAGTTTTCATCCTCTAAGACTTGTAAGACCCCGGAGTTTGTCGAGATGAAGACTTCGCTCTCTACTAAGCGGGCATTCAAGAAACTCCAGGACTGGATGGAACGAAGGAAGGATCAAGGCAAGACAACTTTCGCCCTTCCTCCCGCTAGACTCAGCGGTAAAGGAGGTATGTGGTATGAAACCAAAGAAGACGTGGGTGTGAGAATCCCTTCTTCAGCACAAGGGGATTTCTCCAGCTTGGTGGATTCTCAGAGGAGGTCCCTTTTATCCACTGCTAAAGTGACCTGGACCCCTACGGAGACGGACCATCATTTGAAGGGGCTGCTCCGGACTCTGAAGTATTCAACTTCCTAGACTGGTGCTTGGGAGTTCTGGATCTGCAATCGAGAAGCCCAGAGTCTCTCAGTCTGGGGGGAGCGGTCCAGCGTGCTATCATGCATGGACAAGCCGTCAGGGATTGGTTCAGAGGAGCTGGTCTCTCATTTTGGGACGGCCTTCTTGAAGAAGAGAGCTTTGCTGTGTAATTTCACAGCTCGATCAGTTACTCCAGCTCAGAAAGCGGAGCTGCTCTTTTCTCCTATTACGAACCATCTCTTCCCCCAGACTTTGGTTAAGGACCTGGCAAGCAGTTTGCAAGAAAAGGCAACGCAGGACCTTTTAGCCCAGTCCTCGAGACGTCCGGCAGTTCCTTCCACTTCTTCGGCTTTTGTACGACCGCCGAAGAAGGTTAAGCCCTTTCGTGGGGCTCCTCCCTCGAGAGCAGCTCCTCGAGGGAGAGGGCTTGCAAGAGGAAGAGCTTCTTTCAAACCAAAGCCTTCCAAGTGAGACGCCAGTCGGAGTCAGACTGAAGTTCTTTGCGGGAGCATGGAGAGAGAGAGACACGGACCCTTGGTCCCTCAAGATCGTGGAGCAGGGGTACAAGATCCCCTTTTTAGATCTTCCTCCTCTTTCTACGACTCCCAGAGACCTTTCTTCATCCTATCAGGGAGAAAAGAAACAAGATTTTATTCAATCTTCTACAACAAATGATCGAAAAAAGAGCGGTGGAACAAGTTGCGGACCTGGGGTCTCCAGGCTTTTACAACAGGATTTTCCTAGTACCAAAGCAGTCGTCAGGATGGCGTCCAGTCCTAGATGTAAGCAGGCTCAATCTTTTCGTGGAAAAGACCAAATTCACGATGAAGACGCCTCATTCTGTTCTGGGAGCCTTGAGACCGGGCGACTGGATGGTGTCCTTAGACCTGCAGGACGCGTACTTTCACATCCCGATCCACCCTCTTTCAAGGAAGTACCTAAATTCGTCTTGGGCAAAAAGTGTGGCAGTTCAGCAGTCTTTGTTTCGCGGCTGACCACGGACTCCAATGGTGTTCACCGTAGTCATGAAAAATGTGGCGAGGTGGCTACACTCTTCAGGGATAAGAGTTTCCCTTTACCTCGACGACTGGCTTATCAGAGCTTCGTCGAGAGAGAAGTGTCTGAAGGACTTGCAGTTCACGTTAGCCCTAGCGAAGTCCCTGGGACTTCTTGTCAACCTCGAAAAGTCGCATCTGACCCCGACACAGTCCATCGTGTATCTGGGGATTCAGATGGATTCAGTGGCTTTTCGAGCGTTTCCGTCCCAGGAACGTCAGCGGCTAGGATTAGAGAAGATCTCGGCCTTCTTGGGGAAGGAAACTTGCTTGGCGAGGGAATGGATGAGTTTGCTGGGCACCATTTCATCGCTAGAAAGGTTTGTTTCCTTGGAAGACTGCACCTCAGACCTCTCCAGGTTTTCCTTGCGGACGAGTGGAAGGTCAAGGACGATCTCAATGCGATCTTGAGAATATCGCAATCCAATAAAGAGCCATCTAAGATGGTGGTTCGACCCACAGAAAACTACAGGAGGGCTTGTCCCTAAGTCTTCTGAGCCCCGACCTGGTGTTGTTCTCAGACGCTTCCATCGCGGGCTGGGGAGCAACACTAGGAGGGGAGGAAGTGTCAGGCTCCTGGAGAGGGGAACAGGTAGCCTGGCACATAAATGTCAAAGAGCTAGCAGCAATCTTTCTGTCGCTGCAGTTCTTCGAAGGGAGTTTGACGAACAAGATCGTTCAAGTAAACTCCGACAATACCACAGCACTCGCTTATTTGAAGAATCAGGGAGGAACACACTCCAGAACTTTGTTTCACCTAGCGAAGGAGATTCTGCTGTGGGCGAAAAGAAGAAAGGTTACGATCCTGACGAGGTTCATTGCAGGAGTGCAAAACGTCAGGGCCGACCTTCTCAGTCGTCGGGAACAAATCTTACCGACGGAATGGACCTTAAACAAAGACGTGTGTCGAGACCTTTGGAAGTTGTGGGGACGTCCTCTGGTCGACTTATTCGCGACGTCGAGGACGAAGAGGCTTCCTCTGTATTGCTCCCCGGTCCTAGATCCAGAAGCAATCGCTGTGGACGCGTTGCTATGGAGTTGGACGGGCCTAGACCTGTATGCCTTCCCGCCATTCAAGATCATGGGGGAAGTCATGAGGAAGTTTGCGGCTTCAGAAGGGACGAGGTTGACCCTGATCGCCCCGATGTGGCCAGCGAGAGAATGGTTCACAGAGGTCATTTCTTTCCTTGTAGACTTTCCAAGGACGTTGCCCTGGAGGAAAGATCTACTCAAACAGCCTCACTTCGAAAGGTATCACCAAAACCTCTCCGCTCTGGGTCTGACTGCGTTCAGACTATCGAAAAGTTGGCCAGAGCGAGAGGTTTTTCGAAAGCAGCTGCGAGAGCAATCGCAAATGCAAGACGTGCATCTACAAGAGCTGTATACCAATCGAAGTGGGCTTCCTTCAGGGCATGGTGTAAAAAGGAGGGAGTTTCCTCTTCCACGACCTCTGTGAACCAGATAGCCGATTTTCTGCTCTTTCTCAGGAATGTGCAGAAATTAGCAGTCCCTACCATTAAGGGATATAAGAGCATGTTGTCAGCGGTTTTTAGGCACAGAGGCCTGGACCTTTCGGACAACAAAGATATCCATGATCTCTTAAAATCTTTTGAGACTTCGAAGATTCCCCAAACGAGACCGCCTTCATGGAACCTTGACGTAGTTCTTAGGTCTTAATGTCAAGTCCTTTTGAACCTCTTCAAGCAGCGTCTCTTCGGAACTTGACAAGGAAGGCTCTTTTCCTAACTTCTCTGGCGACGGTGAAGAGAGTTAGTGAAATACAAGCTTTTAGTCATCTAGTGGGATTCAAAGGAGACAACGCTGTCTGCTCTTTGAGCCCAACTTTCTTGGCAAAGAATGAAAATCCTTCTAACCCCTTGGCCGAAAAGCTTCGAGATCAAGGGTATGTCAAGTCTGGTGGGCCAAGAACCAGAGAGAGCCCTGTGCCCTGTCAGGGCTCTCAAGTTCTATGTGCATAGAACAAAAGAGGTAAGAGGTCCCTCAGGTAATCTCTGGTGCTCTGTGAAGAGACCAGAATTACCTTTATCTAAGAATGCTGTGCTTTCTTTCTGAGGGACGTCATTAAAGAGGCTCATTCATCTTGCCAGAAGACTGATTTGAGCCTCTTACGAGTGAAAGCTCACGAAGTTAGAGCTGTCGCTACCTCTCTTGCCTTCCAAAAGAACATGTCAATCAAGGACATTCTTGATGGCACCTTTTGGAGGAGCAACTCTGTCTTCGCCTCACATTACCTAAGGGATGTGAGAACGATTTATGACGACTGTAATTCTCTTGGGCCATACGTTTCTGCAGACACAGTCTTGGGGGCTGGAGGTAGCTCTTTCCCTATCCCTTAGTTAGGTTTAGGTTAGTTTTTATTGTTGTGTTTTTAGGTTGTGGTGAGTCTTGTGTGAAGATCTCCCATCCCTTAGTTTAGTGTTCAAGGGGTCTTTGGATAGTTGGTCAGGTGGTGGTCAGTTGCTTCGTTGCCCTCATATGTATGGCTCGATGGTCTTGTCACGTTGAGGTCACGTCCCCGTTGACAGATCATCCAGAGCGCACCAGCACTACAGGTCTCCACCTGGCTGGCAACTCTGATTAAGCAAAAGCAGGCTTAAGTGACAGTAATCACAGAGTCTACTTTGCTAACAGTGAGGAACCAAGATATACATCATCTACTTAATTTAAGTTTCCATACAAATCCTATTCTGTCCTCTTCGCCCACCATCCGAAGGTGGGATTCAGCTATATATATATCTGTCAGGTAAGTGGCATGAACAAAATGTTATTGTTATAGTACAATTAAGTTTGTTCATACTTACCTGGCAGATATATATAATTAAAGTGCCCACCCTCCTCCCCTCAGGAGACAGTGGCATTAATAAAATATGAATAGAAAATGGGAATGGTTCCTGATATCCGCCTCCCAGCGGCGGGAATGGGTACTACCACCTGGCCGCCCACTGCGTGTGCCGCGAGTTTTGAAATTCTGTCGGACTTCAGAAAATACAGCTATATATATATATCTGCTAGGTAAGTATGAACAAACTTAATTGTATTATAACAATAACATTTTCATGTACGTAACTTATCAAATAATTACATAGCTATAGTTTCTAACTTCCAGGTTAATTCACGGGAACCAGCCCGAGAAGAACCTTTGTTAAGTTCAGAGGTCTGGTTAAACTAATCTATTATCCCCTGTCCTTCTAACTTGCACAGCAGCCATTTATTTAAAAATTGCAATAGCACTTCAATAGGTTAGTGTAGGGGACAAGCCCCACCCATTTAACGGATGTGGTGGAAGGACTTAGCTGATGGTGTCATTAGGTTTCTGACGCTCACACAATCAACAACGTCAAGCTTGCTGCAGCTTTGTCCAGTTTTTTTTTTATGCTCGCTGGAAGTCGGTGAAGTTTTGTTGCTTTTGTGTAGCCTTCAAGCTTTTGTCTGCTTTCTGAATTAGGTATGTCTGATTCAAGTGCTTCTAGTTTTTGCTGTTATAGCAAAGGATGTAGAACTAGACTGACTTAAGTTTTGTTATGATTCACAAACTATGTGGAGTAAATGTAGAGGGCAGGTATGTTCTAAGGAGAATACTTGTGATGAGCGCAACAATTAGGATGAGGGGAAGTGGAAGGTTCTTGAATCTCACCTTAATAAGCTTGAAAAGGATAAGAAGAGAAAAGCGACTTCTTAGTCTAGAGTCTTCCCCTGAGCGTAAGTCAGGTTGTAGTCTTGCTATTCCTTCTTCCCCTGTTCCCACTTTTTCTCCTATTCCCAGCTCTCCTACCATCAATCCAAAACTTACCCCTAGAGAGAGACGGGGATCTGGTGTAGGCTTTTCTCGGTCTTCGGGCTCGGCAGCTGAGTCAAGAGTTTCTTTGAGATTTGCTGATTCAGGAGCCGAGAGTGCTCAGTCCTCCGATGAGAGCCAAGAACCCAGCACTTTGGCTCGGGGCTCTGCCTCAAAACGTAGTACAGTGGTACCTCAAGATACGAAATTAATCCATTCCGAGGCGGCTTTCGTATCATGAGTTTTTCGTATCTTGAACCACATTTTACATGTAAAATGGCTAATCCATTCCAAGCCCTCCAAAAACACCCTAGTAAATTTCATAATAAAGCTAAATTGACCTATAAACAATGGAATAACAACAACAATTTGGACCATTCAATACCTAACTTAATACGTACTAGTAGTACTAATATGTATGTACCTGTAAATAAAGTGTATTAGTGTACATGGTATACAAGAAATACTGTACGTACATACGTATGTATGTAGTAAAATGTGGAAGCTTACCATTCGAGTGAGGCTATCTCTGAAAGCGGCGACAGAGGAGGAGGACAAACGGCAGAAAACTTCTTAAAGCACGTACATTTAACTTTACGAAACACATAAAAAAATGTCGGGAAAACTTAAACTAAACTTTACAAAATACATTACCAAAACTGTAACACTTGACTTTACAAAAAACTTAAAATTAAATTTTTTTTTTTTTTAAATAAAAAAAAATTCTTTAATTGATTTGTACTTTTTTTTTTTTTTTTTTTTTTTTCTTTCTTATCTCTCACCACTTTCAACTTTGTTTTTTCGTAGTATCACTTGGTTCTTCCTTTTTGCTTACTCCTACTAAAGGCCTCTTTAAAAAATAACTATCCAAGGAATATTGCTTCTGCCTGCTTTTGACAATGTTCCTGAAACGACTCAGGCAAACGTCATCGAACTGTGCAAGCATACAACCTGTGTAAGCCTTTTTGGGGTGTCTCTTTTCTACGAATGTTTGAACCTTATGAAAAGCAGCTAGAACAGCCTTAATTTCTGCCGTTGTCATAGCGCCGTTGTCCTCCTCTCCGCCGCTGCTAGAGAACTCTTCTTGAACAACATTATGTTGCATGGCCTCCAACTTCTCCAAGTCATCCGTCGTAAGCTCCTCTTGACGTCGTCCTCGTCGACGACCAGCCCCATGGACTTGCTGAGTGCAACAATCTCGTCAAGATCTGGTTGCGAAACAGTTTCAGGATCGTCAACTGTTCCTGAATCTGCAGCACCAGCTTCGCCCATGTCAAATACCTCAAAGTCTCGGGCGGATTCAGCATCAGGCCAGAATTTCTACCACAGAGAATTCAAGGTTTGCCTCGAAACCTCTTGCCAAGCTTGGTCGATGAGTCGGATGCATATGACAACATCGAAATGCTCCTTCCAAAATTCACGCAAGGTGAGGTTTGTGGTATCGGTGATGTCCAAACATCTCTTGAAAAAATGTTTTGTATACAGCTTCTTGAAGTTCGATATCACTTACTGGTCCATGGGCTGGAGGAGAGGGGTGGTGTTAGGCGGAAGATAGAGAACCTTGATAAACGAATACTCCGCTAGGATATCTTCCTCGAAGCCAGGAGGGTGAGCAGGGCCATTGTCCAACACCAGGAGACATTTCAGAGGGAGGCGCTTCTCTTCCAAGAATTTCTTCACGGTCGGGCCAAAACACAGATTTACCCACTTGGTAAACAAAAGTCTCATTACCCAGGCTTTCGCATTAGCCCCCCACATCACTGGAAGCTTCTCCTTAAACACTTTGTGGGCCTTGAAGGCTCGAGGAGTCTCGGAATGATACACAAGTAGGGGCTTCACCTTACAATCCCCACTGGCGTTGGAACAAAGTGCGAGCGTAAGCCTGTCTTTCATAGGCATGCCCGGGTAGCTTCTTCTCTTCCTGTGTGATGTACGTTCGACGAGGCATTTTTTTCCAAAAAAGGCCAGTCTCATCACAGTTGAAGACTTGCTGAGAACTGTAGCCTTTGTTGAACGTCATCTCGTAGAACTTTTTAAAGGCTTCTGCCGCTTTCGCATCCAAGCTGGCCGCCTCCCCATGCCGCACCACCGAATGGATGCCAGTCCGTTTACAGAATTTTTCGAACCACACGTGAGAAGCCTTGAACTCTGGTGTTGGCGTCGATGTCCCTTCACCTCCGTCGTCTTCGGCCTGGGCAATCAAATCGCTGAAAATAGCGCTGGCCTTGTGGCAGATTGCCGTCTCCGTTATCGTATCGCCAGCGATTTCTTTGTCTTTTATCCAGACAAGAAGCAGCCTTTCCACCTCATTGTTCACATGGCTCCTCTTGCTGGACAAAATAGTCACGCCCTTGGAAGGTGTAGCTGCTTTGATGACATCCTTCTGCTTAAAGATGGTGCCTATTGTCGACGGATTTCGGCTGTATTCCTTGGCGATCACACTCAATCGCATACCAGCTTCATAATTTTTAATTATCTCCATCTTCGTCTCCAAAGAAAGCATCTTCTTCTTTCCGTGAACTTCAACTTTCTTGAGACCCATGACTACGTATATACTGTACGTAATTGAGTTGTGTAGCACGTATACGTATGAAGTAAAGTTCTCACACAACACGATAAAGTAATACTACAACGAAATCACTAACGAATTTACCTTAATAAACGAAATCGTATAGAACGAACAAATTCCGCGTGCTTACGATACCAATGATGCCACGAAGTGGCCGAAAAAGCACAACGCTACATAGGTGTATGATGGGATCATGAGAGAGATGCTGACCAATAGGAGAGCAGGATCTTATGGCAGTGACTAGCATCAGGAACCAATGGGAGAGAGGGAGGATGGTGGCGAGTCTATTAATTTAAAATTGTTATCGGTGGTCTGGGCGAATCTCAGACTTTACAGCAACAACCTTTCGTATCTTGAACAATTTTCATATGTAGAGCCACAAAAATCTTCATATTTGCTTTCGTATCTCGAGTTTTTCGTAAGTTGAGCCTTTCGTATCTCGAGGTACTACTGTACTGTGCCTACTTCTGCTCAGATCTCTCTGGACTTTCGAATAGAGGTCATCCATAGAACCTTCACATTCCATGGAAGACTCGAGTACACGAACCTCCAAGAAGGCGAACGTTCCTCAATCAACCAGTCCACACTTTGGTTCAGGTACGTGAGAGAGAACAGAGTCTAAGTGGGCAGGTGCTTCCCCTACCCCTTGTGCTACTTACCTGAGTATGTTTCAAGGGTCCTGTGAAGGTATTGTAGACTCAAGGGTCTGCTCACCAGGAGCGGCAACGAGAAGGTCCCCCTTACAATCATATGCTGTTCTGATGAGGTTCTCCCACCTGCAGGGAGAGTATCGAGAGAGGACTGCAGATTGGAAGGACCTAAGAGTCCTCTTCCCCATGATTCAGATTCTCTCGAAATACAGGA
The DNA here is from genome assembly GCF_015104395.2 of Macrobrachium nipponense. Lineage (NCBI taxonomy): Eukaryota > Metazoa > Arthropoda > Malacostraca > Decapoda > Palaemonidae > Macrobrachium > Macrobrachium nipponense. The sequence continues at coordinate 2,085,170 of NC_087213.1, read as the reverse complement.
CCTATGCTGAGATCATAGCAGCAACCTCCATCAATCGTCCTTCAGTCCCCGAAGGTTTCTGGGGACCCTAGAAGGAACCCAGAGCCTCCTTAGGCTTGCCATTGTCCTCGCTTGTGGAGGGGTTATTAGATCAGGTTAATTATCTTCTCTCTGGGGAAGAGAGATCCCTTCGATCGAATGAACCGTTCAGCCAAGCTGCTTTCCCCTCCTCTGCCTCACCAGAAGAGGTTTAAGTGCTCTCTACAGAGCCACTGCCAATGAAACAGATCAGTCTGACTTGGTTTGCTTAGTTGTGGTCTTTCACTGCAGCATCTTGGAACAGAGGATGTAGCCCTCATGCAACAGGAAGTAGCGACCCCAGAAGCAACTGTTATGGCAGCCTTCCAAGCAGTCGCCTGGGTAGACCTGTGGTCCCTCAAAGTGTCCAAGATCGTGGCCTCAGAGGGATGCATAAACCCGTCAGGGGACTCAACATTCAAGAGACTGTGCCAATCTGATGGTGGGCGATCTCCTACCTGGCCCATCAGACGGCAACTTGTGGGCCAACTTGGTGTTGAAGAGGAGGGACACCATCCTCTCTCAGGTCTCCAAGCATGTAGGCCTGGACTCAGCTTTGGCTCTTCGGAATGGACCAGTACAGGGTTTTTCCTCCCTCTTTTCACGAGAAGAGGTAAGTGCTGTGGTGGACAAATGCATGTTGATGCTAACAACTGACATGTGCACCAGGTAGTAACAAAGACCTTCGGGTCTTTGCATGTTGCTACAGCCCGACCTTCTGGTCCACTTAGCTGTTCATCACCCCTGAAGAAGTCCCAGGGACAACCCAGTCTCCTCCTGCCCCTGCCAAGAAACATACACAGTTTCACCCCTTTCCCCCAACCCTTTCAACCCATGAGGAAAGGATCCAAGGGAAAGAAGAAGGGAACAAAACCCTAGGGTTGGTGTTCCCTCCACGAGCTGTCACCTGTGGGGGTACATGGCATTGACATGAAGCAGAGACATGGGTAGTGGATGTCTTTCAGGAAGCATAACTTCTTCCCTTCAAGTTTCGTTCTTCCATCACCAACTCTCTGGTCTGATTCCAGTCTTACATTCTTGGCTCACAACGATTCTGATAAAACATGCTGTAGAAGTCGTGACAGATTGATCCCAAGGCTTTTACAGTCTAATCTTTCCGGTCAAGAAAGAATCAGGAGGTGGAGGCCAGTCATTGATCTCTCTACCTTGAACCGATTTGTTCACCAGACTCAGCTCAAGATGGAAATGTCATGGTCTGTGCTTGCATCCATCAGGAAGAATGATTTCATGCTTATGATGAACTTGAAGGATGCGTATTTCCAGGTAACCATTCATCAGTCATCTTGCAAGTACCTTCGATATGTCCTCAGGAGGACAGCACGTAGTATTCCAACTCAGGGTTCTACTTTGTTTTGGCCTCTTGACCACTCCCCAGGTGTTCACACGATAGTTCTCCTTTGTGTCAGCTTGGGCCCATTCGCACAGGATACATTTGGTGAGGTATCTCGATGATTGATTAGTCTTGGTGAAGTCTCATCTAATTGCTCAAAGACAGGAATCGCTTTCTCGAGTTTTGCCGCGACTAGTGGTTGTAGTTAATCTCTAGAAATCCAATCCCATACCCAAGCAGAGGATAAAGTACCTGGACATGCTGATATAGACACAGCAGTAGTAAGGGTCTACCCCTGGTGACTTTCGCATCAGCAGGTTCAGGGAAACGTCGCAAAAGTTCCTTTCATAGCAAGAACAATCGGCACAGCAGTAGCAAGTTGTTCTTGGTTACGTGTCGTCTTTGGAGAGCTGGTCCCTCACGGGTGGCTTCGCCTTTGCTCTCTCCAGTGGAGAATGAAGGAGTTCTGGTCTCTGGCATGGGGTTCTCCTATTGTTTCCCATCCCCCTCTTGCAGGAAGTGAGTCAGGACTCAGCCTGGTGGCTGGACAACAGGAACCTCTAAATAGGAGTGTCTCTAAACGCTTCCCCTCTTGAGATGCTTCTATTCTTGGATGCTTTGCCCAAGGGATAGGTGCACACCTGAACGCCTTCCAACACCCATGGGGCAACCTGGACGTTTATGCCTTTCCATCACCAAGGGTCTCAGAATGACCCTGGTGGTTCCCGAGTGGCCACATACCCCCTGGTATCTGCACCTGCTGCCTTTTCTCGTTGAGGCACCAAGAGAGGTTCCCCCCCCTGGCACTAGCTCCTGCGTCAGCCACATAAAGAACGGTTCCATCAGTCCGTGAAGTTGCTCGCACTTCATGGCTGGAGGCTATCCGGCATCTCTTGCAAACAAGAAGCTTTTCTCACTGTGCATCGACAGATATATCAGGATATTTACAAGAATCCTCTGCTGCAGAAATGGGCCATTTTCTGTGGTTGGTGTCATGAATGGGGTCTCTCTAGTCAGAGCCACTGTTCAGCAGGGAGCAGACTTCCTCGTCTTCCATTGCGAGAGAAGCTCCTCTCTGTCTCACCAATTAAGGGCTATAGGGCCAGGCCACCTAGGTTTAGTCCTATGCTTGAGAGATGTGGATATCTCCTCGTTGCTTGAGATATCCCAGCTCATGAAGAGCTTCGAAAGGTCTTGCCCTCCCAGGGAATTCTGGCCCCTGCGTGGGATGTAACTCTTGTACTCAAGAGCCTGACTAGATCACCATACGCGCCCTTATGAGAGTCATCAGACAGGGAACTAACTCTCAAGACTGTCTCCCTGCTAGCCCTGGCATCGGTGAAGAGAACAGGCAAACTACATGGACTTTCTTTCATTGTTAAACACTGAGGGGATGAGGATTGGTTACTTTTGATTTCATCCTGGATTTTGTAGCAGACTCAGAATTAAGCGATCCCTGACACCAGATTTGAGTCGTTACGATCCCCTCCCTAGTGGACTTTGTTGATAATGATCCAGACGAGATGCTATTGTGTTGATAATGATCCAGATGAGATGTTATTGTGTCCTGTTAGGGTGCTGCGGTGCTATCTGAAGAAGACTTGACATCTCGGGTCTGAGTGTCAACGTTGGACTCTTCGTTAGCACTGGCTCGAACAAGAAAGAAGTTTGTGAGACAATCAGATTGGCGTACTCCCCTTCAGGCAAGGACTTCTCCAATACGTTATGCACAAGAGCTCACAAAGTCAGGGGCAGTAGTCAGTCTCTCATGTTCAGAAAGAATCTGTCTGTTCCTGAGGTTCTGAGGGTGGGGGTGTGGTCATGCCAGACCACCTTCACCTCCTACCTGTTGGATATTGCCCACAAGTCCATGGACACTTTTCCTTGGGTCATGTGGTGGCTGCTTAACAAGTTGTATAGCATACCCAGCTCCTCTAAGAGGACAGGTAACATTTTGCCTAAGGTGTGTGGTAGCAATTGAGAGTGTATTGAGTGACTGGTCCTCTTCCCCTCCCTCTTGAACACCCTCCTGTGGTGAGTTGTCAAGCTGTCACAAGCTTGAACGGGCATTGATGCAAGTGAGTGTATACAACAGAGCTTCAGTTTTTAATTTCTTAGATTTTATAGAAGCAAACCCTTCCCTCTCTCTATAACAAGGAGAGAGAGGAACAGACAATGTGAATCCATTGCTTTGAATGGCCTTATCATTGTCATCGACAAGATTCTATCTACGTACACTTTCATCTCAAATGATGTTAGTTTTACACCCATCTATTCCAGAAAGAGCCAGAAGTCTGACAGTCAGACATATAGTTCCTATGCACACCATATTCATTTGTCAGAGGTAAGGTCTTCTTTACTTAATCTTTCAACCAGGAAGAAGACCTAGGTGTGGCGAACTACCAGTTAGTTGATAGACTTATTCAGCTTCCTCCCTCTAAGAATTAACTTCCTATATAAAGACCGAAAGTCTTCATACTTAATGCCCACCTCATACCAACCCTCAAGCTGACACAATTACCTGGGCCAAAAGTAAAGGGATGCTCCATCAACCGGGCAGCCCTCCCACCCAGTCATTAGGTAATTAACTACCATACCACCTTGTTAAAAGTTTAACTGTCGATTTCCAGCTTTGCTGAATAGTAATTCTTATATAAAAACCTCAGGTTTGTATAGTTAGGAAAAGTGCAAATTACTTTCAAAATTATTTCATTATGAAAATATCTTTCCCTTCTATTTAATGACTGACCTATTCTGTAAGTTGTTTAGTATAAATGCATAGTAGTAGTATAGGCTGTAATTGTCATTAAATCCTGTATAATTCTGTAAAGTATCATATCTTTTGCATAGTTTCCTGACTTGTGTAATAAGGAAAAAATCATTAAGGGTTTTACGGTGCTGTATATACTTTTTTGTATTTATGAAAGATATAAGTTTTCTGTACTTTTCAGTGCGTACACAAAATGTGGACATCACAATTACCAACTTTTTGGAAGGAAATATTCCAGAGCCCATCCCTGAGCCTCAGCCACTGAGTCCAAATCCAGTTGCCACAACCAGTCAGTTGAGCCACTCCTCTTCTTCCTCCCCCTCATCTTCCTCCATCAGCATCAGTAAGACCACCACACAACCCTCCACTTCACTGGGTGGTGCACCAAGTGTTTCAAAGGCCACATTAGAAACTAGCAGCCTAACTGGAACTTTAAAACAGGCTGGCTCTCTGAGCACAGCAGCAGAATGTTTTGGGAAGTCAGCTGCTGAAAGAATGACTTCTTTCCAGGCAAGAAAAGAACAACTCATACAAAATGCGAGAAGAAAATATATAGAAAAGCATGGTTTACAGTTGCCTGAGAGTTGCTGATGAACTTACCAGTACTTAATTCATTTTGGTTCTTTTGTTTCTTTTATAACAAAGAGACTTGCATTGTATAGTGTCGTTGCAGAAAGACGAGCTGTACAAGCATTTTACTTAATCCATTTAGGATTTATGAGAAACAATTGTGTCGAGTGTTCATCCAACGTTCTGTGATTATTTTCCTTTTCCTCTTTATTTTATTTTGGGGGCCGGGGAGGTTCAGTGATTTTTTCCTCTATTCAAACTCCATTTTGGTGAATTTGAAGGGTCATGTAAAAGTACAAGAGTTAATAAAAAGGTTGAAAATGCAGATGTTTTCCTTAATTTTTTCTTTAATATACAGTAAAGTATAAAAAAAAATACCATGAATAGATCAAAGGAAAAGGAAATGTTTCAATGCTGTGACAATTTTTTTTTTTTATGAAATTCGTAAGCACAGTATTTTGTAGTGCTTGAAATGGTAACATGCTAACTTCTGCAACTGTGCTGCACCAGTTTAAAATTGTAAGGCACTATAAATTTGTAAATCTACAGTGTTGGGATTTATTTTAATATGTAGAATTTATGAAGCAAACATTTTTAAGGTTCTCAGTGCTTACATTTTAAGGAATTAATTTATTAGTTTCCAAACGTTTTTTTTAATGCCTAAATTTTTGTTGAGAGGTCCATCTGTAAAAGCCCCCACCACCATGTGTGGGCTACACATATTAAGCATAGCTGTATTTAAATGGTTTTTATTCTGTGTTATCCCTATTGAATCCTAAGACCACATCATATGATATTTTGCCCTCAAAGTCAAGTTTCGATATTTTCTATTGGGATCCCAACCATCTAAAACACACCTCCAGAATCTCAGGTTTATAGTTGGTGTGGCTGTTGATTCACCTGTTCTAAAATTATGATTTTTACAAGGTTTAATGTCTCTTTGGTGTATACCCTTTGTGTGGTTTTTTAACAACTATGAGAAAAGAAAAATTGTTTTTGGTGAATTATTCTATTAAATATTTAATTCCTTTTGCTATGGAGGATAAAAAATATGAGACTACGTATAATTGTATTATTCCATCATTATTTTATTATTAGATACATCATCATTGTGAAGTTCGAGATTGTCTAATGACTTCAGAATATAATAGATTGTGGTAGCAAATGAATTTATTTTTTCTTTTTTTCTGTCATCCCAAAAATTTCACAGGAGATCCTGTCTTATTTTACTGATTGTAATTACTGTCACTGCCATGTGTGATATTATACTGTACATTAAAGATCTTCACCATTTTCTCCAACAACTGTTAGAGCCTCAAGCCCTCTGAATCTTGGACTTCTGACATTGTTTCAGAAATGTCATTTAACAAGGAATTATTAAAAGACCTATACACTGGTCTTTATTTTTTCATGTTGATTAGCAATTCCTAAGTTTTCTTGTGATACGTGATTTGACGTTTTCATTGTGATATGTGGTTATAGTCCTTGGTTTGGTAGTAGAAATTTTATTTAGAAAATATTTAAGTAGCTGGGGTTGTCCATAGTCTCCAAATGTTATTTTAGATATTATTTGTTTATACTACTCTATTGTAAACAGTATGCAAACTGACATTGCACGTTTTAAACAAGTATACATGCGAGCAAGGAACACATGCATGGCACACACTAAATGGCTCTCAAGGTTTCAAGTATCATATCTCTAGCCACCAGCTACTTGGTTTTCTGCCTTTTACTTTTCTCTTTGGTCTCTTCTAATTAGGATGTTCAGCTTTTGTAACTTTCTCATTCAGATTTCCACATATCAACTAGGAACTAATTGTTACGGTGACCCTTGGGAGAACTTAGAAATGTGAATGCTCTCTCAAAACTTTTGTGGAACAATACTTAAACATGAAATGACCACAGTTAATACTTTTCTAACCTGTGGTTTGTGAGCAACTTTTCAGACTGTCCCAACAAAAGTGTCATCGCCACTGGGATTTCATCAGTATGAGATATTGGAGTTGAACTCATCAAATCTGTTTATAGTGTATTACATAAAAAGATTATGCCTTGTAGAAAACAGCAAGCAAGAAAAAGGATTTTTTTTTTTGTAACTCAGCAGAGTCATTGGGTTAAGGGTGCTTTCACTGTATTTGAATAACCTGGATAGACCACACCTAACTCTTGATGTTATTTGTTCCAGAAACTGCAAACACAATTCTCACCTTATTTTTTATGCATTTTACTCTTACAAATATACAGCCACCACCCTTTGTACAAACAAGGTACATTCTGGCTGGCCGTTTATATGTTGAATTGCGTTGGTTATTATACTCCCTATTTAAGTACAGTATGTATGATATAAAATCATAAAATCAATACAGTACTGTACATTTTTTCTTCCTAAAACACAATACACTGTACATAGAGTACAGTATTTACAGAATAGGTGTGCAAAACAAAATTTGAACTTAAAGGTAGCAATGGAGGGCACTCTTGTTTATTTGTATCTGAATGTTTGTAAGTTGAATGTTCGTGAGTAGGGTGGTGTCTGTAGTACCATTCAAGTGAGCAAGTAACTCATATGTGCTGTTCCCTCAAATAAAAAATGCAACTTTCATTACTTGGATATGTTCGCTGGTGTTCAAAGTTTTTAAAGAACTGATATCTTATGCCGTGTGGCAGCATAAGGTATTGCCAATTTTGAAATTGTACTAATAACATTTACTGACCAAGAAAAAATTGAATGCTTATGAAAATCCTTGAGCATGGAATTTGTAGTGCAGTACGTCATTGCCATTATGAATTGTGTGGGTCAGTTTTTAGTACCTTGCCTTTCATTTGAGAAACCTAGGTTTATTCCCAATGTGCGAGTCATCTTTTCCATCTTTTCTTATACTCTCTTTGCTTGAACTTCTTCCATTATTGTATAATTGTATGCTGCAGTACTGTATGTATATAGATTTTTTTTCACATCACTGCAAGGTTGAATTTTTGAAGTAGTGTTGGTCTAAACTGGTAAATGTCCTGTTACTATACCATTAATGCATGGTGAAAAGCATTGATATGATAAGAACCATTGTTCTGTTTTAATGGAAAGGTTTTATAATAAAGAATTACAGAATAAGGGGGTAACATTGTCAAGTTGACCCAGGATGGTTTTTGAAATTTTTTGATAACATAAGGAAAAGGTTTGCCCAAGGAAAGGGTTGTTAAGTTGCAGTTTTATGAGTAAAGGAATAATTTGGTACACACATCAACTTAGAGGAAGCAAACAGTAAAATTGAGAACCGATTGACTCGTGTATACTGCCAATTAAGTAGTTTAGTCAGGCCCTTGCTGTGCGTTCCCAAGTGACGCACATAAAGAGTTCCTTGTGAAAAAAGGGTGTACATTTGAGTGAGGTGGTTGAAAGAATTTGGGCATTTCAGTTAGAAGAGTTATAAGAGAATGGGCAAAATGAATAAGGTAGAAAGGAGGGCAGAATGGGGTTAAAATGACACTTGCCAAAATCCTCTAGTACTGCATATACACCATAAGGCATACTTAGGAGAAATAATTAAGATGTGATGTTGAGAATAATGAGTATTATTATTATTGTAAAAGGTAACTTGAGTGATTATGAGTTTACAGTATGTTAAAAGGAAAACAACTTGATACATCCATAGTTAAGAATGTGGTTTCAGTATTTTGACAAAATGTCTTCTTGAGGTGGATGTTATAAATCTTAAGTTAATAAATATTTCAGTAGATGGAATGATGAGAAAATATATACGAACGTATGTTATGTCCAATTTTTGGAATACATATGATGAGGGGTTGGAAATGGATGAAGGAATATTTCAAGAATGTGGATGATTCGGTGCATTTGGTGTTGTGAGAGAAGCTTCTTTTTTGGGGGGAAATACATTTGATATAAGACTAAAAATGAAGCTAAGTGCTAGTTAGGGTAAAGTTAAGGGGGGTGAATAGATGCCCCCCCAAAAAAGGGATTTTAGAAATAACGCTAAACGGACTTATTTCACGGAGCGACACGGCCGAGCCCAGAAAAACATGAGTGCTGAATTCTGGAAAAATTAAAGGGACTGATTTATACATGCGTATAGAAAGCAGTTTTAAAATCCTCTAAACCCTGTAAAGGGATATTGGTGTTGGTGCACCTAACTTGGTGCTCTGTAGGTATTACTAAAGAGAGTGTAAATCTGGTCAGGAATAAGTATGAAAATTGTTCAACAACGGTTCGATGTGAAGTGGGAGACTGGGTAGGATTCAGTGTACAGGTAGGCCTCCACCAAGGGTCAGCCTTAAGCCCATTCTTATTCACAGATGATGGATTTTTGTGTGGAACTGATGATGGAGAACTAAATATTAAAGCGGAGGGATGGAGGAACTGTCTGGAGGAGAGGGGTCAGCGAATAAATAAAATCAAGACTTGGAATGTGCTGTGAATTTGAGGAAGCAGAAAGAGAAAGAAGAGTAGATCTTGAGATTGATTTTCATAAGTTAGAAGAGGTGGAAAGTTTTAAATATCTGTGGTCTGTGATCCGAAATACAGGAGACCTTGACCGGAAGGCTACTCAGGGTGGAGTAACTAGAGAAAGGGGTGCTGTGTGATCGTAGGATGCCGGTAAGATTAAAGAGCAGGATCCACCACCAGGTTGTGAGACCTGCAATGCAGTACTCGTCCGAAACGTTGGCAACAAAGAAGAGATATGAGAACTGGATTGACGAGGCTGAGATGATGTCGAGATGGCAATGTGAACTTACTAGAACGGATAAAGTTAGGAACGAACATGTTAGAGGCACTCTCAAAATAGCACCAGCTTCAAACAAGGTGAGGGAAAGTAGACTGAGATGGTATGAACATATAAAGAGACGAGAGGAAGAAGTATACCGAGATGGTATGGATATTTAAAGAGACGAGAGGAAGAAGTATACCGAGATGGTATGGATATAGAAAGAGACTAGAGGAAGACCACCCGATAAGGCGCCTCAGTGGTATGATCGGTATGGTCTTAACTTACCACCTCGGGCATTCCATTGAGGTGTTAGAGATGTGTCTTCCTGGTGATAGAAATTCACACTCGATGTGATTTGGAAGTCGCGTAAAGCCGTTGGTCCCGTTGCTGAATAACCTCTAGTTCCATGCAACGTAAAAACACCATACAAAAAAACCACTCGATAGGGAAGATGATGGAGATGGGACTATCAGGTGGGAGAAGGTTGGGTAGACTGAGGAGAAATATGAGGGAGTTGGGATTGAGCGATGAGGAGGCACTGGAACGAGGGAGATGGAAGAATGTGTTGAGAACCATTACAACGACCCTAAATAGGAACAAGCTTGTAGAGAAAGAAAATGCAGCTCCCCTATGACTGCACGCCCTTTTCAGTATCTTACTTTACCTCCATTCCACTTCCTTTTTTCACTCTTGCTATCCAACCACTCAAACTCCCCCCCCACCACCAAATTCCCCTTATCACTGTCTTCAGCACTGAATTGCCGAAACTGATATGACGCTTAAATTGCATTCCTCAAATCAATAATTATCAAAGCAGTTTAATCAGGTTTCACTTATTTTCTTTACCTATAGTCAGGTGAGTAAAGACAAATTAAGACGAGCTCTAAGACTGACCTATGGAACATCAGACAGAAGTCAAGACGCTTGTCTGCTCCTCTGCTGTTGGATGCTAAAATAAATGTAAAAGTATAGTGCTCTTAATCCCCACTGCCAAATGGTGAGTTACAAAACTTAAATGCACTGTTAAGTCACTATGGTTTAAATCTAAATGAATCGTTGTCATTTCGAATAGGTCCAACCTCTATTCATTTCCAAGGTTATTTTAGATGCAATATGAGGCTTAAAGGTACGTTTTCTGTATAGCTCTAAAGCATTCGTAGGTATGGCTGAAGAGTGTTTGCAGCATACTTTCGTACCAGAGCTGCAATCACTTTTTAGCCTAGTAAATTACCTCCAGTCATGCTTTCTTCTATCTTGCTGTCCGACTTCACACCACATCAATTCCCTCTTTCGCTTCAAGAAGCAATGGCTGAAAGTGGTCTATGGCTATACAGCCCAAATTTTTGGAATCATTCCTTTGAGTACCACACTAATGCAATGTTGAAATTCTAGTGGGCAGCTGCACATGGCCCTCCCGCCAAATATTTAAACTTCTCGAAATGCCAGCTTTGAAACTGATCAGAAAATGTATTGTTTACAATGCCAGGAAACGTGAGAATGGTAAGCTCTTCCAAATTTGTGACTGGACAACTGTAATAAGTTATTTATTCATGGATATTCAGAGTTCATAAAGATTTAAATAAAAATTTAAGGTCAATTTGAATTGTGTAAATTAGAATCTGGCTTATATGATGTATGCTGATATGACATTCTTGACAAGGTGAGTGAAAATATAAGTTGCAAGACTGATTATATTTCGGTACTGCAGTTTCTGCTGTACAATTAATGAAAGAAAACAGTATTTTTTCCCTTTCATATAAATATATAAGAGAAGACAACGATAAAGCAAGTGTAACTAATTATATTATATACTGGTAAGAACCGAGTTAGATCTATCTCACCATATCCTGTTGAGAAAGTCGCTCTTGTCACTAACCAGTTTTTTGTCTCTTGATAAACAGCCAAATTCCGTATTATGATCTCAACAAAACAATTTGGGTTTCTAAGCCATGTAGGTAGGTAATACAATTATAGTAGCCCGGATGACATTATTTTAACAAGCAGCAAGAATTCCAAGCAGTGGAAAAATTCAAGAATGACCTGTTTCTTGGTAAAGAAATTATACAATTAATTGAATTTTAATAAGCTTTTTGAATAAGAACAATATTACAAAAATCAGCAACTGACTGTAGTACTATACAAACGGTTTTTTATGACAACTGTTAAAAGGCCGAAGAAATTTCTGCTATACCCTATTGTGACTCTGTTCCTACCTACCAGGTAATGGGGAGTAGAATCCTATTGTTTGTATACTAATTTCACTTTCGTTTATTAGATGGTAATGATAAGATACAGTGATATTTTTTCTTATTTCCTTTTTTGCGAGGGGAATCCCGTCAGGGGACAAAATCCCATATTCTTCTCATTTCAATTTGTTGTAATTTCTTATTTCGGTAAGTGTAAAGAGATTAATAGAGTAAGAATAATAGATATGTTCAAAGTTTTTCATTGGAATTTTCTCGCCACCTCCCAACAAATAGCCTGCCTGCCAAGGATCGAGGCCACGCAAGGATCCCCAAACTTCCTTCATAAGTGTGTTGACGTAATAAAAAGGTAGGCCTTCTCTCTCGACTTAATTCTGCACAAGATCCATTATGGCAAACCTATTGAAAAGAGTTGAAACCTCAGGTGCATCAACAGAGTATTCATGAATTTCCATTGCTCTTGGTACGTGGAGAGCGGCTGTGATTTTCTTGCGTTTTCATTTTCATCGGTGTTCTGATACATTGTATGTGTTGAACGAACAGTTATCATTATAATGCTCTATGTTTGCTGTTGTATGGCCATTTTCCATATGAAAAACACGTAGTCTCAAGTTTCTTGATGATAAACCAAATTTCTTACGGCGCCAATAAAAAGTAGTAAATTATCAATAGAGAAGTATGCAGAGTGCATTTTTAAATTGCAACATATTTTAATATCGCCATCATGATATCTGTTTATTATTTTATTTGGCATACTTCTCTAATGTTTTTACGCTGTTTCGCCGTGTTTAGTAGTGGCCACTCAGGTATCAAATGTCCCTAAAAGTGCATTTGATCACATTTGATCCAAGAGCGGCTAACTAAACACGATAAAAGATATTTGGTCGCCCAGGTAGACTGCCTCCTATGGTAGCACCTAACAATTTACTGTTTCATTGGTAAAATAGGAATAACAGGTGGATATGAGATATCTGCGCAAATCAGCTGCTGGGAGAGAATATGTATTATGTTGCCTCTCGAATAAAAGCATCAAATCCTACATATCGTACGTTTCAAGTTGCAGGTCGGTGCTTTTCATTATGCACCTTTTTAAGCATATTAAAGTTTGATCAATCTTTCTTTTATTGTTGATGGATAGCCATTATTTTATTTGGAATAAGCTCTCCACTTCTTTAATTACGGACTGAATCAAATATGGCAGTGAGATGCGTTTTACGTATATAATGAGTTATACAATAATAAGTGTTATATCTGTACGTATATACAAATCAATGAAAAAATAATATCAAAATACGCACTTTATTGTACAAAACTATTTTTTTATGGGAAGAAATTTTTTATCTCCATAACATCTTCAGGAAATAGGTACATAGTTGCGGTCTGAAAAGAATCAGATCCTGTTATATGTAAAACTCTATCTGTATATGTTAGTAGATAAAAATAACAATCACATAGATATTATACTGCACAAAGTATGTTTTATGGGAATAGATAACGTTATTTACGTAAATTACGTGAATTCTTTTTTTAAAAAAATTCCAAAAGATGCTGTATAAAGAGAATCAGATCCTATTATATAGAGCTATCGGTAGACACTACCAATTTCAAGACGTCTATACAGAACAACAAAAAGGCAAAAGGAAAAAAGTAGTAGTAGTTGACAATAGTTAGAGTCTGCTGTGCTGACTGCGAGATGTCCCTGTCAGGAAACTAGCTTGTTTTAGTCCCGTAAAGTGGTTTTTTATGTTTCATGGCGATGAAAGGGAGCCGATTATGAGTGATGGCACCAACGACAGGCCAAAATAACACGGCCGCCAACCAACCGCAGACTCGTAATGGGACAAAGGTGTACAGGATTGTCGTCCTGGGCGAGGGTGGGGTCGGGAAGTCTGGTGAGTTAATGACACTTCGTGTCCGTTAATTACTACGTCCGCGAATTTAGATGATTGAAAAAGGTGTGACTGTCATATATATTAAATGTTTAGTGCGTCAGTGGTCGCGACCTCTAAGTATTACGAAACAGAAGGAGCCTGAAATCTTTGTTCTCCATTGACGGATTCGATCGAAAGGGTCTGACCTAGGCTACTCTGACGCATTTAAAGTTAATTACAATGTCCGTCAGTTTATTTAATGGGTAAAGGTGTAAATTACCCATATATCTAATATTTATTGCGTTAATAAGTCTCCAGTTAATATTAGAAGGAGCTTGAAACCTTGGTTAACCTTTGACAGGTTTGACTGACCCGGTCAAGTGGGCCCGACTTAACTGATGTATTACCGTTAATTACTACTAGCCTATGTCTGTGAATTCATAGGATTGAAAAGATAAAAATGACCTCTTTATTCCATATGGGGAAAAACCGACTGGACTAGCAGATCCAGTTTCTATCGCGTGTGAAGCCACCCTCCGAAAAAGTACTTTTAACACGTCCTGACACTGGAGATGAGCACCAGTCACGAGTTGTTGGTGGTGAGAGCAAGAGCTTGAGACCTCTACTATCCTTTCGAAGTAGGGTAAAAAACTGCAGGGTACAGAGTGGACCATGTACGATCAGCGTGAACAATCCCAAAAAAAGTACATTATAACGCGTCCTGACATCGGAGATGGGCATCAGTCGCGACTTGTTGTTGGTGAGAAACGGAGCTAAAGACCTCTTCTCTCCTTTCGAAGTAAGTATTTTCTCCAAAGTTAGAAATTAAGGCCAAATTTTAAGATTTAAACAGAGGGTAGTGAAAAGGGTGTCAAACGTAGGGGGAAAAACCAGCGACTACCAACCCTTATCACGGTTTTCAGGTCTTATTCACTCGATATTTAAATGGTGAAACAAGAATACAATTACAACTCCAAGCATACCATTCAAAAGATTGAAGTTTCGTCAACATAATGTGATATATGAAAGCCCCATACGAACTAAAATAAGCATGTGACGCTCTTCGTAAAATGTTTTCAAGGCAGTTTTGAAATCCAATATGGCGGCTACCGTGTGGATGTACAGGTTCTGATCAGTGACGAAAATCATCTTTCCCAGCCTTCCCAGCAATCATTTGAACAATGTTAGCGTATGTATGTAACGTTTATTGATCTTACTCAAGATTGCAGTTGTAATCAGCACAATAAAACAACATTACTGAAAGTATGAAACTTTTTATTCCCGGGGTCATGGTTTGAACTAAATTCATTATCTTACCTTGTAATCAGTGGTTTTTATCCTTACTGCCGACACAACTGAAACTCCACAGTGCTTATTTGATTGATATTATACACATTTTGGTCTCAGTTCCCTCCACATTGCACTTTAAACCAGTTGCTGTTCCTGGTTCCTAAGCGCGCGCGCCACAAACACAGTTACGAACAGCAGACGACGAAACTGCAAAGTTTTATTCCCTAAATTGTTTACTTTACTCATTATTTAGTTCAAATTTACTTTATTTAAAAATTTTAATTTAATTCATGTATATTATCCCTTTTTTGCAACCAAATTACCCCCAAAAATTACAGATATTTCTAAAGTAGATACAATTAAATGTTTCTAACGTTTTCGTACATCTGGCTGCCGAAAACCATAGAGGAACGACTACGGATAAGTGAATTATATACATATTTTTTTTTTGCTTTTTTGTTTTTGCCAGCACTTTTCATTGATTTCAGTCTATATTAATATTTTGAATTTCTTTAATAACCGTATGCCAGAAATAAATGTAACCTTTAATGTTTGCATGCTAAGAATGGCAAAATCATCGTTGCCACATTAGTGGAGGCTTCACACATACGCCGTTTCATTATTATAAACTGTTTCCATGAATTCTAGTTGACATAGTAATGCAATAATGATAAAATTGCTTTAATCTTTAATATTTATGTTTATATACTTCCAATTCATAGCCTAATTTCACCAATTTCAACGTTTTGTGTGTAGTCTTATACCCAGTTTGGTCAACACATACCGAATGGCAACAGAGAGAGAGAGAGAGAGAGAAAAAGGAAGGCGAAGGAACGAAGAAGGAAAGGGGTGGTGGTGGAGGGGGGGAAGTGTAGGTGGAGCTTTATCGCGTTCGTATCCATTTCTGCATAATGGAGTTTTTGTCTCTTGGTACAAGGACAAGTGTCGTTATTCTTTACGATTAGTGATTCATGATACCCTTATAAATTACGGCACTGGTTGTAATGCACTATAGCAAAATCTCGTTCTGATACGAGTGTTCGTTACAGAAATAGGTATTGCCCAAAAACGTGCTTGCACTGTCTCTGAAACCCATAGTAGGTATGCTGCTTAGTTGTCAATCAAGTTTTTTGTAATCAAGTATTTTGTTCATGAATCTTACCTGCCAGATATATATATAGCTGTATTCTCCGAAGTCTGACAGAATTTCAAAAAAAACTCCGGCACAACACGCAGTGGTCGGCCAGGTGGTAGTACCCATTCCCGCCGCTGGGAGGCGGGCGTAAGGAACCATTCCCATTTTCTGTCAGATATTTTCTGTCGCCGGTGCAGACAGCAAGTGTTTCTGCACCTCCGTCATTGGATTTTGGAACTCTTTTGGTCACTTGAGTATCCTGATTGATTTTTGGTTATTTGATTAGGATCGGTGGTTAGGCATACGCTAATTGTGGATTGTTTTTATTTTTTTTTTGGTTTTGGCTTGATTTTCCTTAAACGTTACGATGTCTGGATCTAGTTCGACTAGGCCAGAGTATGTTGTGTGGAAGAATGCAAGGTTAGGACCTACCGACCAAAACTTCGGTAGACCCTCATACAGTGTGCGCGAATTGTAGGAAACATGTTTGTATGTTTGATGAGCGCTGCAACGAGTGTAAAATATGTCTGATTCTGCGTGGAAGCTTATGAATCATAGGTACGTAAACTAGAACGTGATAGTGTAAGGAGGTCTTCCTCCAGGCGTGTAACACAAGTTACCCGTCCAGTAGAATTTATCCCTCCAAAGACCTGTGAGGCCTTCGGGCCCTACAATAGTGTCTTTTGGAGGGTAATACCCTATCTGTGATTCTTAAATCTTTGCGTAGCCTGGAATCATGTTTGCATTGGAAAAGTTATAGTAGTGTAGTGAAGTATAGTGATAATGCCATGAGTGTTCATTCTATCGCGTAAGCGTATAATTTCTCATTGACAAAAACACTACCGCTGATGGCTCTCCCTACCTCGGTGAGGCAGAATGTAGTAGGGAGGTAGCTGTCCAAGTGTCTAAAATACTCTACGTTTTGTTCATAAAACTTACCAGTCAGATATATGTATATATATATCTGCCGGGTAAAGGTGAACAAGCGATGTTGTATCATAGTAATATTATTTTTGCCCTTACGTCATATTACTATCAAACGGTTGTATGGTTCAAGTTATATACTCATACCATAGTTTACTCCTACGGAGTACACCGAGAGTACGATTATTCTTATTACATTTAATCGGTTCTCCCTGCAACTATTCAGGGGTTGCCGGTTTCCCTATTTTTAAACATTTTAAGGTTTGTTAGGACAATACCAAGTTAGCCTTTTATATTTATCAAATTCAGTTTCGTTAAATAAATATCAGTTTGATGGATTTTGGTTTCTGCTCTATAATGGTAGTAAACCTATTCATCGTTAGAATGGTGTAGGTTGGCAACTCAGGTCAGAGCAGTGACGAGGAACGACGAACGTTCTCTGAGTCTGCTGTCACTAATGCGTAATGCCAGTGCTCAGTTCCATCTGATTGTCTGCCATGCGCAGTAGTTACGTCTCTCTCTCTCCTGCGGGATTGACGGACTAACCGTATTTCTACCCTACAATCACGGCCTTAGCCTCGGGTTGAGGGGAATTCTAGCATACATGGCTGAACATCTTCACTTTGCGAGGAAAGAATTTTTTCATAAAAAAAAAAAAAAAAAAAAAAAAAAACAAAAAAAAAAAAAATAAGAATAATAAATAAATAAATATATATATATATATGTGTGTATGTAGTATGTGTATATATATATGAATGTGTATGTGTACATATATATATCTATATATATATATATATATATATATATATAGTATATATAGTATATATATATATATATATATATATATATATAGATATATATATATGTGTAAATGTATATGTGTGTATGTATATATATATGTATTAGACCTTTTTCGGTTCTGTTTACCGCATGGTAACAGAATTCTGTCCGAGTCTACAGCGGCATAGCACACATGATTTCCCTCGAAACAAGAATGATGTGCAAGAGATGCAGTCAATTAGCTCGCCGAGACGTCCCTTGCTCGATTATGAAGGGGACTCCTTCCGCTGCCAAATACGACAGCGCCGAGCGCGACGCTCGGCAGGACGCTTGGATGGACGCACGACGTAATGCTTCTTCAGACATTCGCCGAGAATCAGATAGTAATGGATCTCAGGAAGAGACTTTTAGGAAGAAACAAATGAACAATCTTCTACAGTGTCTTCAAATTACTCCTGTTTTAAGTGAAACGCAGCCTTATTAGGGAAGGAAACATGCTCGGTGAGGAATGAATGAATTGCAGGGACCCATTTTCCTCGCTGGAGAAGTTTGTTTTCCCTGATAGACTGAAATTCACACCTCTCCAGTTTGTTCCGACACGGCATACAAACCTTCGGTCCTTTTACAATAGGAAGGTACTAGGCGGCAGCTGGATAGGTCGTAAGCTTTCGAACAAGGGGTTCGGTAGTTACTGCTTGTCCGACAGGCGCGCGCTGCGCGACTGGGAGGTAAACAAATCACTTTTGCTTTCGGCCTCACAGCGAGTGGACGTGTGTGTTCGACGCTCTCTGCCGCTTCTCGTCGTTTGCTTTCTTGAGTATTTTGGTTGTGTTGTGTATGAAAGAGTTCATTGTAAGTACAATCATTCTCTCTTTTCATATTAATTCAACTAAATTTGATAATGATGGAATCTCCTCGCCTCGCTACCCCACGGAGACTATGCCCGGGTACCGAAGGGCGTAAATGCGGGAAGTTCCGCTCTTTCCCGGAGATAGACCCTCATATTTTGTGTGCTCGGTGTCGGGGGCCCGAATGCACCCGAGCCGAGCCTTGTGATGTTTGTAATGATTGGTCGGAGGCGCAGTGGACTTTGTATGAGGGCAGGAAGAAAGCGAAGGCCTGCAAAGGAGTCGTCGGAAAGCTCTCCCGCAACTCCTTTGGTGACGGACACTTCGTCTTCTTTCCTGCCGCCCGCCCGCTCAACTTCCATGTCTCGCGCCTTCCCCTTCGGGGGGGGTGTCTAGGTCCTTCTCTTCTCCTGACTTGTCGAGTGTGGAGGATGGGGCGCTAGATACCCTGACGTCCAGTTGTACTCTGGGTCCTCTATCCGTTCGTCTTCGCGCGAGCGGGTAGAGGATCCCCCTAATCACCCGACTTTTGCCTCCTCAGGTGCGGTTGCCGCGAAGGATGACCTCGGACAGGTGTGGGCATCGTTGGGGCTGCAGGGCGTGCCGAGTGTCCAGGGGCTGCTCTACCATCTCGCTGGCGCTGTGGCGGTCACCCATGCAACGGTCACGACCACCACCACGACCCTTACAACACCCGGCTACGCTTCACCTCCTCACCTGGTGTACACCCAGCACGCGGTCTCTGTGACACCCACTACATCGGTGCAGGGGCCAGTCGCCGTAACTCGGGGGAGTGTGATGCCGCCACCTGGGTTTGCCGTGCTGCCGCGACCGGACTTCGTGTGCCCGAAGAGCTCGCCCCTGGACCTCCCACCGGTACCTAGGATGTCTGTGCCGCTGGTCCGCCCATCTGGACCGCCTACACAGTCTGCCGTACCTGCCGTGACCACTGCTGCCGTTCCTGTACCTGCTCCTGCTGTCTCTTCTGCCGTTCCTGTGATGCCTGCACCTGCTGATGTTGTTCCTGTTCCTGGCGCCGCTGCTCCCGATGCTGATCTGTTCGGACAGGTGCGTCCGGGCCCTGTTGCTTCGGCAACAGCAGCCCCGGCTCCGTCCTGGATGACAGATCTGACGTCGGTCCTGAGAAGGTTGACGAAGAAGAAGAAGAAGAAGAAGAGGAGGAAGGTGTCGTCGTCGTCTTCATCGTCTTCTTCGTCGTCGTCGTCGTCTGCCGCCTCTTCCCCTTCTTCTTCTAAGGCTCCCCCGCCGAAGAAGAAGAAGGTCGCCTCCCCCCCCCCTAAGAAGTCTCCTTCGGGAACTTCTAAGGGCCCGTCTCGCTCTGGTGAGACGGGGGGTTCTTCCGCTGGTCACCCTGCTCCTTCGGGGGCAGGACCCGTCTCTTCTTCCGCAAGGAAGAAGACTACGGGGACCAGAGGAGTGCCGGCTAACACCGGCACTTCCTCACCTGCTGTCAGTGGTTCGGCCACAGCAGCAGGGTCCGTCTCGGCCGCTCGTTCGCGAGAGGTACCGAGTGTACGGTCGCCTACCAGCGACCGTGCAGCCAGGAACCAGACCTCTGAGTCCGTCTCAGCGTCAGGTTCACGGCACGGAGCGGAAGAGGACTGGTGACAGCCGCTCACGCGACTCTCACCAGAACCAGCTCTCGTCTCGCGCGGCGAGCAGCTGGCTACCCGGGCGGACGTGACGGTCCATGACCGGCCACGGGCTGAGGCTGGGAAGAGGTCCCCCCCGTTCGCAGGCACCAGCCACGGCTGGTACCAGCGAACTGACGCACCGTGAGGATAGCACCGATCTCACCGTGACAGTGGAGCTCGCCGGTCGCCTGACCGTCACTCTCACAGAGAGCGATCGGGTACGGCGACCAGCACCAGCTCCTCTGACACGACGAGACCGGGGCCGCTGTTCTCGGTACCAGCCGTTCTCCACAGCGAGACTGGCTCGACCTAGGTCTGCAGCTCGATCGCCACCGCGGGTTGGCGATCGCCTGCAGTCCTTCCAAGCCCGCTGGTTCTGCCAGCGAGCGAGGAGGGAGCGTCAGGTCTTCCTCCTCCCATACCTTCAACCTCTAGGGTTACACCGGAGGGGCGAGGTATTGAGGAGTGATCGTGAGGGGTGCGCCCTTCAGGATCCCACCACGTCGTCGTACGTACCAGGCTCGGTTCTCGGACCAGCCAGGTCGTACGCACAGGTGGTTGGAGGAGACCGAGAGGGGTCTGTCGCTGCTCCTCTCCTTGTTGGGAGGATGGGTCTCGGGAGGTGCTCCTGTTTGAGGGACTGGACGGTCCGACTCCGCAGGACGCAGTCACTCCTGAGATCCAGAGGAACTTTGCCGAGGTTATTGCGCTGATTCGTCAGCACAACGACCTCGCGGAAGGATCGCCGCTCCCACCATCCGAGCCCACGTCCCGGCTCGAGTCGTTCTGGGGCCCGAAGAGGGAACCCAGACCGACGGTGGGTTTGCCGCGTTCTGAGCTTGCGGACTCAGTGCTGGGACCAAGTTGAATCGCTTGTCTCCGGACAAGACGGTTCGCTCAAGTCTGGCAGGTCGAGCAAGCTGCTTGCACCTCCTCTGCTGCGACAGCGGCGTTTTACGTGCCATCTGAAGACCCGATGCCGCCCAAACAGGTGAAACCCGGAGTTAGCCAGGCTAACTCTGGGTGTGTCTCTGCAGCAGCTCCTGTCCGAGAACCTGTGGTTCTCAGCAGCAAGAGGCACTCGGCCTGGAAATCTACCGCCATGGCAGCTTTCCAGGCCGTCTCCTGGCCTAGATCTGTGGTCCCTCACAGTATCTAAGGTCGCAGCCAACTCCGGGGGAATTTCTCCCGAAGATGACTACGGCCTTCAGGAGACTTTTGCCAGTCTGGGGGAAGAGCCATCTCCTTCCTTGCCCACCAGGACGGTGAACCTGTGGGCCAACCTGGTTCTCCGACGAAGGGACGCTGTCCTTACTCGGGTTTTCCAGGGCGGCTGGGCGTGAAGCGGCGTTGGGACTTCGCAACGGACCTTTACGGAGTTCCACGTCTCTCTTCCCAGGAGAGATGGTGGACGCTGCGGTGGACAGACGGCGCACTGACGACAGTGACCGGCTGGGTTCACCAGGCGGTCTCGAAGGCTTCTGGGCAGCCTCGGACTGCGGCCAGTCTAAGAGCTCGGCTAGCGTCTCCTCGGTGGCTAAGACGGTAGCTGCGTCGAAGCCCCGGGGAATGACTCTGTCTTCTTCGACTTCTGGGCAAGGGGAGCCGTAACCAGCCCTCCTCCAGCCCTCCTCCTCCCGTGGAGGCTCTGGGAAGAAGTCGAAGAAAGGGGGGAAACGCTAGGGACGGCGTTCCCCCTCACCTGCTGCCGGAAGTGGGGGGGTGCCTGGCCAGCCATTGGGCAACTTGGCAGCGCTACGGCGCCGAGACCTGGATTGTAGATGTCCTTCGGGAGGGCATTATCTATTACCCTTCGAATCTCGGCCACCCCTCACCTCCAACCCGGTCCAACAGCAAGTCGTACGTTCCAGGGTCATCGAAGGACGTAGCACTGAGACAGGAGATCAAGACCATGCTGAGCAAGAGAGCTGTAGAAATCGTCACGGATCAGTCACCGGGCTTTTACAGTCGACTCTTCCTGGTGGAAAAGTCTACGGGAGGCTGGCACCCGGTGATAGATCTCTCTCCCCTGAACCGGTTTGTTCGCCAGACCCGGTTAACGATGGAGACGGCACGCTCAGTGCTCGACTCCATCAGGGAGAACGATTTCATGCTTTCAGTGGACTTGAAGGATGCGTATTTCCAAATACCCATTCATCAGTCCTCCAGAAAGTACCTCCGCTTCATCCTCGACGGGACGTTTGTACCAGTTCAGGGCACTTTGCTTCGGTCTCTCAACGCCCCACAGGTGTTCACGCGAGTGTTCACTCTGGTGTCTGCTTGGGCCCATTCGCACGGGATACGTCTGATGAGGTATCTCGACGATTGGTTAGTCCTGGCGAGCTCCCGCTCGCAGTTGCTACAGGACAGGGAGGGATCGACTGCTCGAGTTCTGTCGCGATCTGGGGATCGTTGTGAACTTCGAAAAGTCCGATCTCGAGCCCAAGCAGAGGATGAAGTACCTGGGTATGCTGATCGACACGGTAGCAGGGCGAGTCTTCCCCGCAGACTCGCGGATCAGCAGATTCAGGGAGGCAGCCAACCAGTTCCTGCTCGGCAGGAACAGGCAGCTCAGCGATGGCAAGTCGTGATCGGACACCTGTCGTCACTCGAGAAGTTAGTCCCTCACGGGCGTCTTCACCTGCGGTCTCTTCAGTGGAGACTAAAGGAGAGTTGGTCACAGGCGACGGATCCCCCAAAGCTTTCCAGTGTCACTGACACAGGAGGTGAGGCAGGACCTAGACTGGTGGCTGGACGACAGGAACCTCTTAAAGAGGAGTGCCACTGCGCACTCCCCCCCCCGGACATGCAGCTGTTCTCAGACGCATCGACCGAGGGATGGTGCGCACACCTGGAGGAGTTGCTGACTTCAGGAGTGTGGGACGAGAACGACAAGCACCTTCACATCAATGTACTGGAAACTCAAGGCAGCGTTCCTCGCTCTCCCAAGAGTTTCAAGGACCGCTTGATGGGACACTCAGTGGTGTTGATGTGCGACAACACCACGGTGGTGGCTTACGTCAACAAACAGGGGGGCCTAGTGTCTCTCCCGTTGTACCAGTTGACTCGGCAGGTGCACGAGTGGGGCCGAGGCACACTCAATAGAGCTGTCGGCACGCTACATTCCAGGGAAGAGGAATGTAGTAGCAGACACGCTCAAGCCGTCGGGATCAGGTGATAGGAACCGAATGGTCTCTACACCAGGACGTGGCGGAAAGGCTCTTCGACCTGTGGGGGCGACAGTCGTGGATCTGTTCGCCACCCGGCACAACAGGAAGCTCCAGGTGTTCTTCTCGGCCGTGCCGGACCCATGGGCAGCTGCAGAGGACGCTCTTCAACACCCGTGGGACAACCTCTTCGCCTATGCCTTTCCCCCGTTCAGCTGATTCGCAAGGTGATCAGTCGAGCACTGGTCACCCGAATCTCAGGATGATCCTGGTGGCTCCCAAATGGCCACAGGCCATTTGGTATCCGGACCTGCTGGCTCTTCTCGCAGGAGAACGAGAGAGATTCCCCCTTGGCACAACCTTCTCGCCCAGCCACACGTCGAGCGGTACCACCGAGCAGTCCAGTCTCTACGTCTTACGGCTGGCTGTTATCCACCATCTCTTGCGAACGAGAGGCTTTTCTCGTAGCGCAGCAACAGAGATGGCTGGAAACGTCCGTCAGTCCTCTGCAGTGTGTACCAGGGGAAGTGGGCCGTCTTCGTGGTTGGTTGCGTAGACGGGGTCTATCTCCTCTCAGAGCCACTCTTCAGCAGGTAGCGGATTTCCTCGTTTTTCTTCGCCGAGAGAAGCTCCTCTCAGTCCCCACAGTCAAAGGATACAGAGCCGCCTTGGCGCTCGTCCTGAAAACTGAGGGGATTGGACATCTCGAACTCGTTCGAGATCTCCTTGCTTATGAGGAGCTTCGAAAGGTCTTGCCCACCCAGGGAACTCAGGCCCCCTGCGTGGGATGTGACTCTCGTCCTTAGGAGTCTGACTCGAACGCACGTTCGAGCCATCAGAGAGTCGTCAGACAGGGATCTGACCCTCAAGACCCTCTTCTGCTGGCCCTGGCATCGGGCGAAGAGAGTAGGGGAACTTCATGGTCTTTCCTATGATGTACGACACTCCAGGGGATGGGGATCTGTGACGCTCGATTTCGTCCCGAACTTCGTTGCGAAGACTCAGAAACCGTCGATCCCTGACGACAGTTCGAGTCATTCACGATTCCCTCCCTATTGGACTTCACAATAATGATGCGGATGAGATGCTGCTTTGTCCTGTGAGGGCGCTACGACGCTATCTGAAGAGAACTCGACACCTCAGGCCTGAGTGTCGACGCCTCTTCGTTAGCACCGGGGTCACAAGAAAGAAGTATCCAAGAACACTCTTTCATTCTGGCTGCGTGAGGTCATCAGGAGGGCGTATGAGGCTGATGGTAGTGACGACATCCGTACGTCCCGTCCGAGAGCTCACGAAGTCAGAAGTATTGGCCCTCGTTGGCGTTTCGTAAGAACTTCTCCGTGGCGCAGGTCCTGAAGGCAGGGGTCTGGTCTAACCAGACTACCTTTACGTCCTTCTACCTTCGGGATATTGCCCACAGGTCCTTGGATACCTTTTCCTTGGGACCCGTGGTGGCTGCTCAACAAGTTGTGTAGCTAACCCAGACCCTCGCAGGCTGAACAGCATCGAGTCCTGGTGTGACTGTGTGGATGGATGTGAGTGAGTGAGTGACTGGCTCTCTCTTCCCATCTTTTCCTCCTCCTCTACGGTGGGCAGAGGGCCACGGTCGTCACTACGCTGGATGAGGACGAGATGCAGGTGAGCTATATGACAGAGCCCCATCCTATCCCTTTCAACTAGGGATAGGAGCGAATATCCACCACTTCCTTCTACAAGGGGGGGAAGTGGATGCCTACAAGAGTCAAAAACCCATGACTTTATATTTGCTCCTGTACAGGAACAAGTTACATTGCTGTACGAAGAGATACGCATGCCTCTCTTAGTACTCGCGGTCCAGAGGTCTGACATTGATCCTGCGGTGCACACCCCGATCAATCGGACAGAGGCTTGGATCCCTCCCTCGCTCTTACGACCAGGGAGGCTTCCAAGGTTGGGCGAATACCAGTCTGTTCACAAAAGACTCAGATTCCTCCCACCAAGAAGTGAGTCTTCCTATTGTAAAAGGACGAACGGTTTGTATGCCGTGTCGGAACAAATGACAATTTGTCTAAAAATTGCATTTTTCCTAACTATACAAACATGAGGTCCTTTTACACATAGCCCCACCTCATGCCACCCCTCACTCTGCAGTTTTTGCTTGGGCCAAAAGCAAAAGTGATTTGTTTACCTCCCAGTCGCTGCGCGCGCGCCTGTCGGACAAGCAGTTAACTACCGAACCCCTTGTTCGAAAAGCTTACGACCTATCCAGCTGCCGCTAGTACCTTCCTATTGTAAAAGGACCTCAGGTTTGTATAGTTAGGAAAAATGCAATTTTAGACAAATTGTCATTTTTATGCATTCAACTTACCTGTCAGATATATACTTAGCTATAGACTCCGTCGTCCCCGATAGAAATTCGAATTTCGCGGCACACTCTACAGGTAGGTCAGGTGATCTACCGCCCCGCCGCTGGTGGCGGAAGTAGGAATCATTCCCGTTTTCTAAGACAGATTTTCTCTATCGGCCGTGACAGCAACATTGTTGTTGTTACTCCTGATTTGGATTTCGTATTTTTCATCGCTATTGATCTTCTAAGCCGGTTATTGGTGACGTATTGGATCTTTGGTTTGGCATACTCTTTCGTGGACTGTTTTTTGGACTTGGTTTTGGATATTTCTCAGGATGTCGATTCTAGCTTTACGGTTAGAAGACAGTGTGTAAATGAGGGATGCATGGTGAGGATACCGAAGCTTCGTAGACCCTCACACAGTTTGTAAGGGGTGTAGAAGGAATGAATGTTCAATTTCTAACACCTGTGATGAATGTGTAAATATGAATGAGGAAGAATGAAGAAATTTCATTCATATTAAGGAAATTAGATATGGATAGGGCTAGGAAGGCTTCCTCCAGAAGCGTAAGTAGGTCTCGCTCTAACGAGCCTATTAAATTAACACCTAAACCCTAAACCTCTATCTTCTTCCTCTAGTACTAAGACTGCAAATCGGCAACGGAAATTGCAGATCTTAAAGCTGCGCTACAAAGGATGGAACGTCAAATGCTGACGTTAAAAGGTAAGCACAGTGATAGGAATTAAGTGTCCTAGTGCAGTGGAGGGTGCGTCTGATCGGCTCTGTCTCGCTCCCAGGCCTAGACCTCTTCAAAGCTCAGGCCCAGAGGAGAAGGAATGTCGAAAGCCTTACGGAGGTTACGGAGAATCCCCACCGATCAGGCGTCCCCTCGGCAGATTCTGTGACGACCCGAACTGCCAAGGATCGCTATCGAAAAAAGCATCCTAAAGAAGTGTTTTTCTTCGTCAGATTCTTCACCGAAGGCAAGGGGATGGAGTTCTGATGAACTGTCACGCCCCTTAAAGAGAAGTTGGAAGGCTCCTACTTTGGATTCAAGCCCTGAGCTTTTCTCCGATCTATCACCTTGTGAGAAGGGAGAGGAGATTGGTTCCTAAACGGAAATCGGAGTTTCTTCCGTTCGAGACAGGCCTCACCTGAATCAGGGAAGGAAAAGAGAGTGCGGCTGCAAACATTATCTTAAATGTGCAGGAGCAAACTTCAGCCTTAGTAGGAGTTTTTACTAAGGAAACTCCCAGGAGAAAGGACTCTTCCTTCCTATAAAGAAGACGAAGGGAAAGCAAAAAAGAAACGGAAGTTTCGGCTTATACTCGGAGGAGTGTGAAGAATGCGCCAAAAAACGCCAACCTGGCGCAATGCACCAGATGCGCCAGATGAGTTGAGACTCCATACGAGTCAGAAGAGCCAGAAGCGCCATATGCGCCAGAAGAGCCAGCCTGGCGAAATGCGCCAGAAGCGCCAGAGGCTCCAGATGCGCCAGAAGCGCACCCTGCCGAAATGCGCCAGAAGTGCCAGATGCGCCATATGCGCCAGAAGAGCCAGCCTGGCGAAATGCGTCAGAAGCGCCAGAGGCGCCATATGCGCCAGAAGCGCCAGCCTGGCGAAATGCGCCAGAGGCTCCAGATGCGCCAGAAGCGCCACCCTTCCGAAATGAGCCAGAAGCGCCACTCTGCCGAAATGCGCTAGAAGCGCCAGCTTGGCGCAAGGAATCACGAGCGTCACCCGGCGCAATGAGCCACAAGTGACAGATAAGAGACGGACTTCTTCCAAAGACAATTAAGCCAGGAGGATTTGTTTGGCTTTCGGAAGGATAAGCCTTTACCTGACAAGGACTCTAGTTGTCGCACAGGCGGCCGTATTCCTTGTCAGGACATAGGTCGTTCCGGAGAAAGTGATAGGAGAGGACGTCCTTCGTCTGACAGGAGAGAAAGGTGCGCATAAGCGGCCATCGCTCTTGCCAGGAGAAGGATAAGGTCGTTTTTGCAGGATCAACCTATCTCTCGTAGGGACGCAAGTTATCGCACAGGCGGTCGTCGTTCTTGCGAGAGTGGGGGTGGATGTTGCAAGAGGCCAGTCTCCTATTGGAAATAAACAATCCTCTTCGGAATTGGATTTGGAAGAGGTTTCGGACTCGGAAGATCACTCGCTCCCGGGTTTGTCAGATTACAAGACGCTGGCAGCCCTCTTACTTCAAGAGTTTGGGGACTCTTTAAGCCTACTGCTCTCCTCCTTCTCCAAGGTCCTTTGTTTACAAGCACGAAGGTCCCGAAACAATCATCTTTTATTAAAATGAAGCCAACCATTTCCATGAACAAGGCTCTCCGATGTCGGTAGGAAATTGGTTGGAATCCAAGGAGAAGGCGGGGAAGACAGTCTTTACCTGCCCTCCTTCCAGACTATCAGGAAAGAAGGGAATTTGGTACGAGACGGGCAAACCACGGGGTCTAACTCTCCCGTCCACTGCCGAAGCAGATTTTTCGAATCTGGTAGATTCGTCTAGGAGACAAGCCTTGTCATCAGCAAAGATCACATGGGGGACTTCGGAGATGGACCATCTCCTCAAGGGATTGTTTAATGTCTTAGAAGTTTTTAACTTCTTAGACTGGTCCCTTGGGGTGTTGGCCAAAAAGACACAAGAGGAGGAATCTCTTAGTCCAGGAGTCCTTCATAGTGTTCTTTCCTGTATGGACAAGGCGGTTCAGGATGGATCAGGAGAGGTGGCCTCTCTGTTTGGAACTGTATTCTGAAGAAGAGAGTCTTATTTAGCTCTTTCTGACGAAAGCAGTTACTCCTACTCAGAGGTCATCTCTTCTGTATGCTCCTCTGTCGGACCAATTGTTTCCTTCAAATCTTGTAAAGATATTTCTCATTCATTCTGACAGAAAGGCCACACAAGATCTCTTGGGCCCAATCTGCAAAGAAATCGAGGACTTTGGGTCCTATTAAGAGAGAGACTCGGGCCCCTCAACAGCCCTTTCGAGGAAAGTACCTCGGCCCCAGACCCTCTTTTAAGAAGGAGGAGTGCAGAAGAGAGGTAGGCCTTCCTTCAGACCTATCAAGAGAGCTAAATGAGACAACAGTCCTTCAAGCACCGGTAGGAGCCAGACTTCGGAAATTTTCCGAAGAATGGGCTCGGAGACAGGCAGAAAATTTGGTCCCTTTCCGTGGTAAACAAAGGGATATATGATCCACTTTCGAGAACAGACCTCCCTTGACTACGAACCCGAGGGAACTGTCAGCCCAATACAGGGACCCTGCCAAGAAAGAAGCATTATTGCAACTGGTAGAACAGATTTGCAAAAGGAGGCCATCGAAGTGGTTCGGGATCCGCATTCCCGAGGATTCTACAACCGTCTTTTTCTGGTTCCGAAATCCTCGGGAGGGTGGAGACGGTCCTGGATGTGAGCGCATTGACCGATTTGTGGAGAACACAAAGTTCTCTATGGAAACATCAAAATCGGTTCTTGCGGCTCTTCGTCCAGGAGATTGGATGGTCTCCTTAGATCTACAAGATGCATACTTTCATGTCCCCCTGCATCCATCATCGAAGAAATATCTCCGATTCATGATGCAGGGGAAAGTATACCAATTCAGAGCCCTATGCTTCGGCCTTTCAACGGCCCCCCCTCAGTGTTCACGAGGCTAATGAGGAACGTTGCGAGATGGCTACATCTAGAGGGGATAAATATATCCCTTTATCTGGACGATTGGCTAATAAGAGCAAAATCGGAAATTCAGTGCTTGAAGGACTTGGAGAAGACTTTGAACTTGACAAAATCTCTGGGACTGCTCGTGAAACCTCGAGAAATCACAATTGATCCCCAGACAGAACATAGTCTATCTGGGGGATACAGATGGATTCTCGGGGTTTTCGGGCGTTTCCATCTCAAGACAGAATTACTCGAGGCTTAGAAAAGATCTCGAACTTCTTAGGGAAAGAACGGACCTCGGCGAGGGAATGGCTCAGTTTGCTGGGCACCCTCCTTTCCTCGTTAGAGCAGTTCATTTCCCTGGGAAGATTATACTCAGACCTCTGCAATTTTATCTAAAGAGGATGTGGAGTCAAAAGACAGGAGACTTGTCAGACGTTTTTCCCATCCAACAGGGATAAAATCAGACCTAAAGTGGTGGTTAACCCCATTAACAAGGAACGAAGGGGTGTCCCTCTTGATTCGGAACCCTCACCGAGTGTTGTTTTCCGATGCCTCGGAAACAGGTTGTGGAGCAACACTGGGTCCAAAGGAAGTAGCAGGTGTTTGGACCAGACAAACAAACTACTCTGCACATCAATGCGAAGAACTCCTGGCAATTCAATATCTAGCCCACGGAATACTTCGAAGCGGAAGTCAGAGAGGCGGTAGTTCAAGTCAATTCCGACAATACCACAGCTCTGGCTTACATCCGGAATCAAGGGGGCACTCACCTCTTTCTCTCTGTACGAATAGCGAGAGCTCTATTAACCTGGACAGAGGAACGGGGCATTATTCTGCGTACAAGGTTTGTCCAAGGAGTGAAAAACCTAAGGGCAGACAGGTTGAGCAGAAAGAAACCAGGTTCTCCCGACAGAGTGGATGCTCCACTCAGAAGTCTGCAGACAAATATGGGTCACTCTGGGGAGACCCCAGATCGACCTGTTTGCCACGTTCCTCTCCAGGAAAATAGACAACTTCTGCTCGCTAGAAGAAGATCCAGAGCCACAGCGATCGATGCCTTCCTCATAGATTGGTCAGGCATAGATGCATACGCCTTTCCCCCATTCAAAGTGCTGGGGGAAGTAGTAAAGAAATTTGTGGCATCGGAAGGAATGAGAATGACTCTGATTGCTCCCTTTTGGCCTTCCCGAATCTGGTTCACAGAGGTACTGGAATGGACGGTGGACTTCCCCAGATCTCTACCAGACAGGACAGATCTGCTCAGACAACCCCACTTCGAGAGGTTCCACAAAAACATCCAAAGTCTCTCCCTGACTGCCTTTCGACTATCGAAAGACTGGTCAGAGCGAGAGGCTTTTCAAAGAAAGTGGCAACTTCAATTGCTAGAGCCCGCAGAGCCTCTACCCTGCGGGTCTACCAATCGAAGTGGGAAGTTTTCCGTAGATGGTGTAGGTCGAAGAAGCTGTCCTCTTCCAATACCTCTGTAACCGAAATCGCGGATTTTCTCCTCTTCTTAGAGAAGAATCCAAATTGGCCGTATCAACTATCAAGGGATATAGGAGCATGCTCTCAGCTGTGTTTAGAAACAGAGGGCTGAATCTCGAGGATAATAAGGATCTTCATGATCTCATCAGGTCTTTCGAGACTAAGAAATTGAGATCATCGATTCCCCCGAGTTGGAACCTGGACGTGGTCCTAAAGTTCTTGATGTCGGACAGGTTCGAACCTATAGATAAAATCTCATTCAGAGATCTTACTAGCAAATGCATATTCCTGCTTGGCTAGCAACTGCTAAGAGGATCAGTGAATGCATGATTTGCTTTGGGACTCTCGGGTGGGATTTAGAAAAGACTCGGCTGTCATTTCTTTCCAGGATCTTTTCCTAGCGAGAATGAGAACCCTTCTAAACCTTGGCCTAGAAGTTTCGAAGTCAAGTCAGGGACTCTCTTCTCTGGTAGGAAGAGAGTTGGATCGGTCCCTTTGCCCAGTCAGGACCTTAAAATTTTATTTAGAAAAGAAGACACAGCTTCAGGGATGTCGACAAGGTCTTTGGTGTTCGGTAAGAAACCCCAATAGACCGATGTCAAAGAACGCACTGGCATTCTTTGTCAGAAATGTAATTACCGAAGCTCATAGGAATTGTCAAGAGAACTCGTTAAAGCTGCTGAGAGTTAAAGCTCACGAAGTACGGGCTGTGGCAACTTCCCTTTCTTTTACGAAGAATATGTCCATGAGAAACATTTTAGCAGCAACTTACTGGAGGTGCAATTCAGTATTTGCATCCCACTATTTAAAGGATGTTAGAATAACATACGATAAATGTTTCTCTCTTGGACCTTATGTATCAGCGGATACTATGCGGGGAAATGGGGGGAAAGGAGGCAGACGCTGATCCTTAAATTTTGTTTTTAATAATTTTAATAATTAGTTTTAATATTGTTTTTGAGTTGTGGGTTGCTTGAAAGGATGTTCGGGGATGACTCCTTTCAATCGTAGTACTAACCCCAATAAGGATCAGGTGATCGGGATTAGTGTCGTGCTCTATGATCATGCCAATAGGCAAGGTGTTTTGTCATGTAAGTGGATAGGAACCCCATTGACAAAAAATCCTAATTGTTCTGAAGCGTAAGTGGGTAAGACCCCTGTAACAGACCATCAAGAACTCTTAGCATGAGGTCACTACCTCGCTGAGGCTCTTTGAGCGATACGGCTCCTAGGCAGTAGCCATGAAGTCTTTCGCTAACACAGGTAGGAATCAAGGTTTTTAATTTTATTACCTACAACATATGTTGTTTCCTGTCTATTTCAGTAGATTAGCTGTCTCTTACCCTCCGCCAAAGGTGCCAATCAGCTAAGTATATATCTGACAGGTAAGTTGAATGCATAAAAATGTTATTGTCATGATACAATAAAGTTTTATGCATACTTACCTGGCGAGATATACGGTGTATGGCCCACCCGACCTCCCCTCAGGAGACAGGTGGAAGAGAAAATCTGTCTAGAAAACGGGAATGATTCCTACTTCCGCCACCAGCGGCGGGGCGGTAGATCACCTGACCTACCTGTAGAGTGTGCCGCGAAATTCGAATTTCTATCGGGGACGACGGAGTCTATAGCTAAGTATATATCTGCCAGGTAAGTATGCATAAAAAACTTTATTGTATCATGGACAATAACATTTGTTTTTCCTGCAGAAAAAACTGGAATAGCATAGATGATCTAGAAATGATTCTGAACATCTCTCATAGTCAAGATTCGTCTATAGGTGATGTCATGGCTCATAATCTCATAGATTTGAATCTTGAAAGATTACTTTAGTCTTCAGAGACGTCCTCCCCGCGCAGGAGTTGGAACTCTCGGAGGGTCTCGCTCCCTCTGAGGAGAACGAAGACGCTATCGGTCGCACAGGCGGCCGTCGTCTTTGGTTCCTCGGAGGGGGACGCTTCTCGTCCGTTAGCTCCTTCTGCTTTGCAGTCGTCTCCTGGGCAATTGGAAGACTTTCCGCAGTAAAAGAGAGCTAAGATATGATGTATGTCTCAGGGAGGGGGACGCTTCACGTCCTCTCTCTTTTCTACTGTGTTGCGATCTTCACCGGAGAGGACGTCTTCCGATGAGTATGCTTTTGAGCGCTTCGGTCGCTCCTAAGATATATCCTTGGCGGTCCATGTGAGAAGGAGGAGGGCTCCCCTCGCCCATCGTCTTCTCATAGGATCAGCCTTTTGCCTGAGAAGGAATGTTCTCCATCGAAAAGGATGATTGTGTCTTTGCAAACAACAACTTGTTTTGTTGATTGCAGTGAGAAAGGCAAAGCCACATCGCGAGAGGAAGGATGATAGGCTGCCAATCAGAGTCCAGGCAGTCCCTTACCTTCTCCTCGTTCCGCTCTTTCGCCAGTTGCCTTGCTCTCTAGATTTCATGCAGCTCGCCAGAGGTTGTCTAGAGAGCACGGTTACCATCTTCCCGAACGTGTGTCAGTTGAGAAGAAGAAGAGGTTCTTGGTTCGATGGCTTCGAGCCTCTTTTGAAGAATAGTTTCAGCCTGCGGCCCCTCAGTCTTCTCCTTCGCAATTGTTATCTTCGAAGGACGACAGGCTCGTTCATGCCTCCACTCAAACGCGGTGTCTGAAGGATTTTCAAACAACTTAATCGTTGGTGAAGTCCGTCCCTGGAACTACTGGTGAATTTCGAAAAGTCACATCTGATCCCAACCCAATCCATCGTGTATCTGGGGATTCAGATGGATTCAGTGGCTTTTTCGAGCTTTTCGTCCAGGGACGTCAGCAGCAAGGCTTAGACAAATTGTTAGCCTTCCTAAGGAAAGATTCGTGCTCGGTGAGGGAATGGATGAGTCTAACTGGGGACCATTTCCTCGCTGGAGAAGTTTGTTTCCTTGGGGAGACTGCACCTCAGACCGTTACAATTTTTTTTCTCAAGTACAATTGGAAAGAAAACAAGAATCTACACATGATCTTGGGAAATTTCAGGAGAGGTAAAACATCACTTGAAATGTTGGCTAGATCCAGTGTAGCTGTCGGAGGGCGTGTCTCTCAAGCTTCAGAGCCCCGACCTAGTGTTGTTCTCCGACGCGTCCACCACGGGATGGGGAGCATCATTAGGGGGAAAGAAGTGGCAGGCACCTGGAGAGGGGAACAGGTGTCCTGGCACATAAACCTAAAGGAAATGGCAGCCATCTTTTTAGCTCTCCAGTTTTTCCAAGAAAAAGTCTCTCGTCGAATAGTCCAAGTCAACTCAGACAACACCACAGCTCTGGCGTACTTGAAGAAGTAGGGAGGAACACAGTCTCAGTCCCTTTTTGCTCTGGCAAAGGAGATCTTGCTGTGGGCAAGGGCACTGGACGTCATGATCCTTACGAAGTTCTGTAGCATGAGTACGTGGAGATTGTCTGGGCAGATCTCTTCAGCAGACGAGGTCAACATTCTGCCAACCGAGTAGACTCTGCATCAGGAGGTATGCCAAGAGCTGTGGGGGTTATGGGGACGTCCGCTCGTGGATATCTTTGCGACGTCCAGAACGAAGAGGCTTCCACTGTACTGCTCCCCAGTACTCGACCCAGCTGCAGTGACGATAGACCACACTTCTCTGGGACTGGACGGGGATGGACCTGTACGCCTTTCCCCGTTCAAGATCTTAGGGGAAGTCATGAGAAAGTTTGCGGTGTCGGAAGGGACGAGAATGACTTTGTTCGCCCCGTTCTGGCCTGCGAGAGAGTGGTTCACAGAGGTCATGGCCTTTGCAGTAGACTTCCCGAGGACGCTTCCAGTAAGGACAGATCTACTCAGACAGCCCCACTTCGAGAGGTACCTCAGAAGCCTCTTCGCTCTGAGTCTGACTGCATTCAGACTATCCAAAAGTTGGCCAGAGCGAGAGGCTTTTATACGTCAATGGCGAAAGCTATCGCCAGTGCAAGAAGAGCGTTTTCCAACGCAGTGTACAATCGAAGTGGATAGTCTTCATGGAGTTGGTGCAAGAAGAACGGCATTTTCCTCCACCACGACCTGTGAGCCAGATTGCTGACTTCCTTTTCTGAGAAGGGATCTAAAACTTGCAGTCTCTACAATCAAGGGTTATAAGAGTGTGCTTTTAGTTGTCTTTAGGCACAGAGGCCTGGACTTGGCGGACAACAGAGACCTTCACGATCTCTTGAGATCTTTCGAAACGATGAAGGTTCAACAACCCACCCAAGTTTGCCGTCTTGGAACTTGGATGTAGTTCTGAAGTTCCTCATGTCCAGTCCATTCGAACCTATGCATGAAGTGCGAGCTTTTATGAATTCTTCTTGGTTCCATAACAATATGTTCATAAAGGACATATGAGCTGTCACTTACGGGAGATGCAATTCTGTGTTGACCTCCCGTTACAGGAAGGATGTCAATTCAACCTACAAGAGATCCTTTTCTCTTGGTTGTTCGTGTCCCTGCGGATACGTTGCTGGGATAGGGAGCCGACACTGATCCTTAACTAGTGAGTTAATTTTTAGTTTAACGCTTTTTAAAATTAAGCGCTAACCCTCTTGTTAGGATCAGGTGATCGGGATCGGTGTTGTGCTCTTAATTATGCTAATAGGCATAGGTATATGGTCATATGAGTGGATTAGCACCCATTGACAAATGCCAGTTAGGCTTTGCCGAGTAAGTGGATAAGACCCATCGGCAAACCCACAAGAACTCTTACCCATAGGTCACATCCTCGCTGAGGCTCTTGAGACGAAGCAGACTCCTAAGCAATAGCTAGGAAGTCAACCCTCTGTCTGAAAAGATAGGAACAAGGTTTATAAGAGGTCCTTCTTATAACTTGTGGTGTTTGGTCAGGAAGCCAAGGTTACCAGTGTCAAAGAATGCTTTGGCTTTTTTTCTTGAGGGCACCATCAAGGAAGTGCATTCATCCTGTCAAGACAGTGATATGAAAGTGTTGAAGGTGAATGCGCCATGGACTGAGGGCTATTTCTACGTCGGTAGCCTTCCAAAAGAACATGGCACTCAATGACATCTTGAATGCCACATTTTGGTGTAGTAATTCAGTGTTTGCCTCTCACTACCTTCGGGAGGTGAGGATTACATACGAGAACTGCTACTCTTTGGGCCCATATGTCGCAGCAGACAATATATTGGGGACAGAGAGTAGCACTCTTCCTATCTTTTAGAAAATAATATGTTAGTTTGGACTTTTTAATTTATTTCTTTTTATTTTTTATTTTTTATTATGTTTATGTAGGTGTTTAGTTTTTTGTGGTCTTGGGTAGGCCACCTTAGGCGGACTTCCCTCCATTAGCCTTGGTTTTACGAAGTTTAACCAGATAGGCTAGGTCAGGTGGTAATGTTTTTGCTTCGCCCTCATAGTAGGGTAAAATGTTTTGTCCACAGTGTGGTCACGCCCCCATTGACAAATCATCTGGAGCGCACCAGCTACATAGGTCACGTCCTTGCTGGCACCTCCAGTGAAGCATTAACAGCATTCGGTGTCTAAACAACACCTATATGATCTGTCACATTGTGGTCACGCTCCCCGTGACAGTTCATTAGAGCGCACCAGCTACACAGGTCACGTCCTTGCTGGCACCTCTAGGAATGCAGTCACCGAATTGGAGGTCTATAATATAGGATCTAGTTTGCATTGTGGTCACGCCCCCGTTGACAGATCCTCTAGAACTCAACAGCTTCACAGGTCCACTACCTAGCTGGAGTCTCTAGTAAAGCAGAAGCAGACTTGGGTGACGGTACTCACGAAGTCAGCTATGCTAACAGTTAAGGAACCAAAATATCAATCATATATATGCAATTGTTTCCCAAAATCGAATCTGTCTCCCCCTTCCTCCAAAGGTGGGATTCAGCTATATATATATCTGGCAGGTAAGATTCATGAACAAAATGATATTGTTATGATACAATAAAGTTTGTTTCATAACTTACCTGGCAGATATATATAATCAAAGTCCCACCAACCCCTCCCCTCAGGAGACAGTGGCACTAGAAAAATCTGACAGAAAATGGGAATGGTTCCTTACGCCCGCCCTCCCAGCGGCGGGAATGGGTACTACCACCTGGCCGACCACGCGTGTGTGCCGGGAGTTTTTGAAATTCTGTCGGACTTCGGAGAATACAGATATATATATCTGCCATGGTAAGTATGATCAAACTTTATTGTATCATAACAATATCATTTTTTACAAGCTAGCTATTGAATAAATTTGTATTTTTCTCAATCAAAACATATGCCCCTCAATGCTAACTTTCCTCTTTTAACAACTTTCTGGTCATTGCAAATTTGGTCCCATAATTTCTTATGGTGCGAAAACAGAGGCGCAGGGACCGAAAACGATTGCGTCACACTACGGCGATAATCCGGCAGTAAAACATCTTCATATGTCCAAAAAGTAAATAATAAAGATATTGCAATACACCCCCGGCCCCCTGAACACCTGGAATTAAGCCCTGGTCACTTACCAGCCCGTAACCATCATATTTATTTACTTAAAAATTTACCAAATCTTTGGTTAAATAAACGATCAGTGTTGCCAATATTCCTGGCAAACACCCTCGTTACCTAGTTACCAGCCCACCGCTGGTAGCCCTGCCTCACGGGCCGGTCACACCTGCCCTCTCACGTCAATCACTTATCGTTCACGGTGGAGTACAGATGTATCCACAGCGAACTCCTTTTTGGTCTTGCCCGGCCTTCATTTGCACCTTTGATTTGATTGATTTTGGTGACGAATTACGCATCCCTTTGGATTACGGTTGGATTGCTCTTAATACCTTGTCATCAGACATTGATCCTGCAAAGGAAGAAACAACACAAGCTACAACAACGACTACTGCATTCTCGGCCACGACATCACAGAAAACGACGAGCGGAAGTTAAACAACGTAAACGTCTTTGCCAACAATGCAAGAAAAGGATGAGTACCCTATGACACGATAGTCATTCCTTATGCGTAAATTGTAGGCCTGTTCAATATAATGTAAAGACCAGATGTTTGGAATGTCAGGAGTGGTCTTTGGACCAGATGTTAGGGTATCTCAAACGTAGGAAAGGTCTCGTATTAAGAAGTAAGTGTAGGCAGGAAGAGACTAACGTAGATCAAGATAAAGACTTAGAGACAGTGCTCTTTAAGAGACTTGAGAGTAGGCTGACATAGAGTATGACATCTCTTTTGAACGATTTTATGTCAAGATTAAGTGAGGATAGATCGAGCAATAGGGATACTAAAATTACTAATCGTTCTTTTCCAGCTCCCCTGCCTGTTCCAGAACCAGCCCTAACCGGTGCTGGGGGTTATGGGGATCCGCAAGCCCACAGGGCAGGATCCGCCGTCCCCCCTGGCACAGAGCAGGCAGTGTTGGCAGCAGATTCCCCTTCCCTCGATGTGTAAGTTCTCAGGATGATGATAACTTAGGTCAGATATAGACGAGTAGGGATAATAGGCTACATAGTGTTTAGTTTAGGAAGAGAAGTGCAGGCTTCTTCGGGTCGGTTTTCTATTAAAAGTAGTAGTTTATAGAGGCATAGTGTCCTTAGAGCATCTTTAGGCTTTTTCCTGCTTCGAGTTCCTTGCATCAGAAGCTTTTAGGCCATGGTTGGTCTTTCAGATTGCTCCTTCGTCTTTAAGGTTACTTTCCTCTACTTATACGATACGATAATTGTTAATATCAACTAATTCTCCGTTCAATGCATATTGACTTACGATATTCAGTATGGAGAGAAATAGAATAAAATTAACTACGGTTCGCGATAATATATTTTATGCATATTCAGTAGCCTAGCCTAGCCTAAAGTATTCGCTGTACAACATATCGGTAGTTATTTTTATATTGGATAACGCTGTAGGCTCAAGGCATTCTGACTTCGGATAATTCAGTACAGGTGTAATTGAAAACGAACGAGAATCCGATCTGAGGATAATTAATATGAATGTAATCGAACAGAATGAAGATCGGATTCTGTCCGACTAAAGCATTATAATTGTATTATATGTATCCTCATAGTAGGGTAGTATAAACACTAACTCGGCAGTCATTCACGCTGGAATCAGCGGATGACGAATACGGGTTTGCGTCACCGTATCCATATTCTCTCCTGATTGCCTAAAATGACTAACGTAACAACACTCTCACTTATGCCAAGTTTGTACAAACGTCTTGAAGGAGACGTGTGGTTCCAACTATGTTCGACATTTAAAAACATAGTCAATGAGGTATCTATCTTGGGGCTATAATCAGATGTCAGATATAAGGAATTCGTATGTATGACGTCTTCATACGTTTAAAACAGACTATTGCCGTCAGTAATTTACATTGCGCTTATGTCAATTACAGTTACAAATTATTACCAGTCGTATTATCAAATTACAATGACAACTGAAATTAATATTAGGCCTATTAAAGTTAATTTAATTACCTTTAAATATTATTTTATTACTTTTCAATTAAATTACAATTACACTAGCTTGTCGTCAAACAGCACTATTGTAAGGAGGTGTGGCTTAGACAGACAAGATGCCGGCTAGTCTTGTTTTTTTTTTTTTCCTTGGCTCCAGATTCAACCATATCACTAGGTCTTGGCTAATGTTTTTGTCCCTAGTTAGCATATTAATGAATATCTGGATACTTAACTTATGGAACGAAGTCATACTGTTCGTCTTACGATGTAATTTAAGACCAAAATTTGACTGATATGTCTCATTGGAAGCTAGTTTTTCCCTCGGGTTAGATGGCGTTAAATTTAGGATTCTGTTCGTTTTTCACTCTTTTTCATAGGTATTACGAACCTTACACTTTATATACTTTATTAATCCTTTGTCTGTGTGAAAACAACAGTAATGAGCTCTTTCATGCTATTAGTTTCTTTTACCACGGCTGCGTTTGAATTCATACAAAAGCTTGGGACTTCTGTCCAGGTTGCTGATGCACGTAATTTTGCCTTATTAGCTTCAGCTGCATTTATAACATGAATGCAGTAATTACCGTCGTACGCGGATGAATACAATAACGGATGTTGTTATAGGAGTCGATCGCATTAGCAACAAGTTCTCGTTCGGTTGTTCATAGCTGTACGGAGTTATACGAGTATATTATCGTTAAGATAATACCCTTTTACTTAGAAGAGGGTGCAATTTACGGAGGTGGAGATGTTTAGACGATTGTAAATTTTCTCTCTCTCTCTCTCTCTCTCGTCTCTCTCTCTCCTCTCTCTCTCTCTCTCTCTCTCTCTCTCTCTTCGATTTTATATTCTCTCTTTATCCTAGACGATTGTATTTTCTCTCTCTCTCTCTCTCTCTCTCTCTCTCTCTCTCTCTCTCTCTCTCTCTGTCTCTCTTACTTTTCTGATTCATATTCTCTCATCCTATTTTCCACGCTCTCCTAACACTGGACTCATTGTGTAACGGGTTTTTCTTCCTGTCACACCTTTTCAAACTTTGTCAATTTCCCTTCAGCGCTGACTGACCTCATAGGTCCCAATACTCGGCCATTGGCCTAAATTCTATTTTTAAACCCAACAATCTTGCTGTCTGAGTTAGTATTAGAGTAGGGAGCAAAAATTAGGAATATTTATAAGGTATTCATGATATGATATATCACGAGAGGATTTTAAGTATTAGGACAGATAGGAAAGAACATGTCTGTGTCTATCTGAGGGTATTCTTCCAAGTGCCAACCAGGCAGAGTACAGACAGGCAGGTACAACACTACAAGAGAGGACATCACTACGATCGATGACACCGTCGCAGACGCACCGATGGACATGGTTGTCTCCTCCGTACATGAGAGGCATAAGGCCACATGGGAGGTCTTCAGATTCCCTCCATACATGAGAGGCCGAGAGCCACATGGGAGGTCTTCAGTTTTTCCTCTACTCAGGTGAGGCACATAGCCAGCTGAGAGGAAACAGGTTTGTATCCCTCCCGCACTCAATGAGTTTTGACCTTAGGGTAGAGGGTGTATGGGAGTTTTTTTTTTCCTCCACATATGGGAGGCCTAGAAGGCCACACATGGGAGATTAGTTTGGACGAGTGACAAATGAACTTGAGACTGACCCGCATACTCAATTATATTGACTGACAACTGGTACAGTGGAGGGCCGGGTAGATTTGATTCCCCACCTCCAAATTAATGTTGTTAATCGGGCTTATTCAGGTGTTCAGGGGGTGTATTGCAATATGAAGTTTTTATTGTAAAACTAATATTGTAATACCTACCTGAACACCTGAATGATTCCCACCCTCCTCCCCTCTCATACAGAGTTATTGAGTTTATGATTGACGTGAGAGGGCAGGTGTGACCGGCCCGTGAGGCAGGGCTACCAGCGGTTGGGCTGGTAACTAGGTAACGAGGGTGTTTGCCAGGAGATTGGCAACACTGATCGTTTATTTTCAACCAAAGATTTGGTAAATTTTTAATAAATGATGGTTCGGGCTGGTAAGTGACCAGGGCTTATTCAGGTGTTCAGGTAGGTATTACAATATTAGTTTTACAATAAAAACTTCATATATATGAGCATTACGATTATACCAATCACATGAAAGCTGATTATCTGCATGAATAACTGGTAAACTGTTCTACAAGAAAGTTGAGTAAAGCAATTATTTACAATAGGTACGAAAGTCCAAGATGTCGTGACGTCATAATATACAGGACTTAAAAAGAACGTCTAATTCCAAAAAATAATTACTTAAATTTGAGTCAGAATTGAGTTACAGTAGACCCTTGACTCACGAACGCATTGACCCACGTACAACTCGATCCCCGACCAAAATTATAGGTAAAATTTCACCCTTGACCTACGAACTAACTTTGAGATACGAACAAAAAAAAATGCGGAAAATAAAAATTCTGTTTGGGTCATGAACTAATTTTGAGACATGAACATTTGAAAAATGCTGGAAATTTCTGGAAAATAACAATTCACTTTGTTTCACAAACTAATTTTTAGACACAAACATTTGAAAAATGCGCGAAATCGCCCAGCACACGTGAGAGCGTTTGAGTTGCCATGGGAACAGCCATCCTCCAGCCGCCGCCCACGCACGGCGTCACCCACGCATCGCTCTTTGTCTCATCTCATTGTGTACAAGACGTTCGTCAATTCGCTTAGCATTTTTTGCGCTAAAACTTGTGATTTTCTTCATAATGGGCCCTAAGAAAGTGAAGAGTGGTGGTGAAAGTAAGAAAGTGAAGAGTGATGGTGAGAAGAGGGTGCAGAGGAAGATAACCATTGAAATAAAGAAAGAAATTATAGAAAAGTTTGAACGTGGTGTTCGCGTGACCGATATCGCAAGTGAGTACAAGATGGCCAAGTCGACAATTTCGACAATTTTGAAAAAAACAAGGATGCCATTGAAAGAAGCAAATGTTGCGAAGGGAGTGACAGTACTAACCAAGATGAGATCGCAGAAAAAAAAAAAAAAAGAAACCCTCGAAGAGGCAGAAAAAAATAATTTTGAAGTGGGTACATGAGAACAGATGGCAGGTGATAGTGGTAAACGAGCCGATCATCTGCGAGAAAGCTCGGCAAGTGTATCAGAGTTTGCTGAAGGAAACTCTTCTACTAGTGCCACGCCAGATGATTTTAAGGCTAGTAAAGGGTGGTTTTTGATAACTTCAAGAAAAGAACTGGAATTCACTCTGTAAGTTAGGCATGGTGAGGCTGCTAGCGCAGACAAGGCTGCTGCTGAGGCATTCGTGACTGAGTTTGCCGAGTTCGTGGAGGCCGAAGGATACGTCGCTCAACAGATTTTCAATTGTGATGAAACGGGCCTCTTCTGGAAGAAGATGCCCAACAGGACATTTATCACCCAAGAAGAGAAGGGCGGGGCTCCCAGGCCACAATAAGCCAATGAAGGATAGGCTTACGCTTTTGTTATGCTCAAAACGCAAGTGGCGACTTGAAACTAAAGCCGCTACTTGTCTACCATTCAAATAACCCGCGTGCCTTTAAGCAGCACAACGTAAATAAGGCCAGACTGCCTGTAATGTGGAGGGCCAATACAAAAGCATGGGTGACACGGAACTTGTTTATGGAGTGGATTGATGAAGTGTTTGCGCCGACCGTGAGTCAGTACCTAACAGAGAACAAGCTACCCCTGCGGTGCCTTCTGATCATGGATAATGCCCCGGCACACCCTTCGTACTTGGCTGACTGCAGTGAACATGACTTCATTCAGTTTCAAGTTCCTTCCACCCAACACGACCTCTGTTCTCCAGCCCATGGACAACAAGTCATTAGCAATTTTAAGAAATTATATACGAAGGCGCTCTTCTCCAGATGCTTCCGTGTAACTGAAGAGACAAAATTAACCTTAAAAGAATTTTGGAAGAAGCACTTTAATGTTTTTCACTGCATAACCCTCATTGATAACGCATGGACTGAAGTTACGTACCGCACATTAAATTCTGCGTGGCGGAAACTTTGGCCCCAGTGCGTAACTGTCCGTGACTTTGAGGGCTTCGATGCAGAGATTGTGCAAGAAATTGTGTCCATGGGCAACAGTATGGGTCTACAAGTCAACGACGAAGATGTTGAAGAATTGGTCGCTGAACATTCAGAAGATTTGACTGCGGACGAACTTGTTCAACTCCACAAAGAGCAGCAGGAGCAACTTGCTCGGGAGCAATCAACTGACGAAGAGGAGGCTGGGGAGGAAGTTACAGATGTCAGCAGTGATGTGATAAAAGCCGCATTGGAAAAGTGGAATGATGTCCAGTGCTTCCTTGAATTGTATCATCCGGACCGGACAAAAATTGTTACGAACAGGATCGTGAATATGCTCAATGAAAATTTAATGAGCCATTTTCAGAAAAGTTATGCAAGGAAGGAAAAGGCAACAGACATTGGATAAGTTTGTGATTAAACGTTCACCAAAAAAACCTAGAAGAGTTGAATCTCCGGAACGAGATCTCCCCGACCTGGATGGGGGAGGGTCTCCTTCCGCACAATAACCTCCTCCCCACCCACCACCCTCCTCTTCTCTTGTCCGTCAAGCCAGAAGTCTCGCCAAGTCCATAGTAAGTGTTCACTTTACAAACGTTTTTATAGTGTTAGTTTACCATTTTAAATTATATTATTAGATATATTAAGGTTTTTTACAACTGACTTTTACATTATCTGTGTAAAATAAGGCAAAATATA
Organism: Macrobrachium nipponense; assembly: GCF_015104395.2. Taxonomy (NCBI): domain Eukaryota; kingdom Metazoa; phylum Arthropoda; class Malacostraca; order Decapoda; family Palaemonidae; genus Macrobrachium; species Macrobrachium nipponense. Next base: position 2,041,187 of record NC_087213.1, on the reverse strand, counting down.
TATATATATTGGTTCGTAGGGGTCGAGAACCAATTAATATTATTCCCATTAAACCTTATGGGGAAATTAGCTCCGAGTCACGAACAATTTGGAACACGACCAAGGTCTAGGAACGGATTGTGTTCGTGAGTCAAGGGTCTACTGTACTTTTTCAATAACGAATATTTTCAAATTAATCATCATAAATATGTAAAATATTGATGTTTTACTATTTATTTAAAAAATTATCGAAGTGCACTCTTCCTCGTCGTCTTCTACAAAACAGTTGTTTACTCGGTGAGGAAAAGTTTTCTGATTGTTGTGATGAAAGTGCCCCAGCGTCTGTGGGTACAAGTGGTGTGCGGATTTATCACAGGAAATGGTTAGTTTATTGACACAAGCGACTCCGTAAACATCGAGATGGCGTCAATCTTCTAAATACTTCGAGTTGTAAGTAAAAATGTTGAACGCGTTTTGGTGAGATTTGCACTACGCTTGACGCCGTTTTCACTACCCTCTGTTTAAATCTTAAAATTTGGCCTTAATTTCTAACTTTGGAGAAAATACTTACTTTGAAAGGAGAGTAGAGGTCTTTAGCTCCGTTTCTCACCAACAAGAAGTCGCGACTGATGCCCATCTCCGATGTCAGGACGTGTTATAATGTACTTTTTTTGGAATTGTCCAAGCTGATTGTACATGGTCCACTCTGGACCCTACGGTTTTTTTTGTAATTTTTTCAGTGTTGAGTTTTGATGTATCACCTTAAGTCTCTGCATATATTATTTCCTGATTGTGTCCTTAATCTCTTGGTATTTTATATCCTCTCCTTGTATTATTCCCATGTATTTGTATCCTGTCTCATCAATATGTTTGATGGTATTCCCTTCTGGAAGCTTTATTCCTTCAGTCCTTGTCACTTTGACTTTATTATTATTATATTATTTTTTTTTTATTTATTATTTTTTTTTTGTCTTTCACAGTCATCCTATTTGACTGGGTGTTTTTATAGTGTGGGGTCCGAGTTGTATCCTGCCCCTGTAGGAATCCATCACTTTTCTTATTATGTGTGCTGTTTCCAGAAGTACACTCTTTTGTATGAGTCTTAGATCTCCTTTAGCATCTAATTTTTCCAGGTTCCTTTTCAGGGATCTTGGGGTTGTGCCTAGCATCCCAAAGATTATGGGTACAATTTCCACTGGCATATCCCATATCCTTCTTATTTCTGGTTTAAGGTCTTGATACTTATAGATTTTTTCTCTTTCTTTCTCATCTACTCTGGTGTCCCATGGTAATCGTGACATCGATGAGTGATACTTTCTTCTTGGTTTTATCAATCAACATCGCATCTTGTCTGTTTGCATGTATCACCCTATCTGTTCTGATACCATAGTCCCATAGAATCATGCCACTTTTTTTTTTTTTTTTTTTTTTTACTGGTTCTGTGTAAGTGCCGTACATTCACTTGCCATGTGGATTATGGTCTTGTTTTTCACATTGGACTTCCTGCATATGGGAGAGATGTTATTTCCATCTATCATCTTTGGATGTATCTGGTTCTTAGAGCCTAATCTTGTGCTGCTGTTAGCATTCCTTCTGTTTTCTTCTTGAGCTCTGCCATCTATAGCCATTGCCATGTTTCATCGCTGTCCAGTTCTTTAGTCTGTCTCATGTATTATTATTATTATTATTTGCAGAAGATGAAACCTGTTCATGTGGAACAGGCCCAAAGGGGCCATTTAATTCAAATTCAAGCTTCCAAAGAATATGGAGTTCATTAGAAAAAAGAAAAAGTGCAATGAAGAGCTATCAAAATTATAGTACTGTATCGTAAACACATGTAGAAGTAGAGAGGTAGATTTTGAGAAGTAAATAAAGTTAGGGACTGCTTTTTGAAAATAAAGCAATGTAATATAAATCTTATTTGTAAAAAAAGGAAAAGGAAAACAAGAATAGCACTCCATTTGACTGTCTTCTGTTAGATGAGAGTTGTTTAATGATGAAGTAAATCAGTTGTGATATAGTGCAAGTGATTGATAGGAGTGTAACTTGGATGTTATTGAACAATAGACAAGACAGCTATAGCTTCAAATGAGACAATATTTCTTAGTATGCATAGTAATTCATTATTTTGGAGCATCGACCTTCGCTGAAACTACTGAGGTTAAAGAGGGATGTTGCTAATGTGTTTTTGTAACAGGTGGAAGTACTACTGTGCATTTTGTGGTTAGCTTTTAGTATTATAATGCCACTAGTTGAACTAATTAGCTAGTCCATTAGGTTGTAAGGATGCAGCCAAGTTCAGCATGCATAGTAATCTTGAATGGATCTCACAAAGCATCCAGTGGAGTGGAGGGGAGGAGGGAACATCGAGCAAAAGGGATGATTTGTATCATAAATTACTGTATATTTTTATGCACAGTAAAATTGAATGATGACTCAGTTCAATTGCTGTTTAGGAGGGAGACAGTGAAGTTAAGAGAGTTTTTTTTTTTTGCTTGGCCCATAATTTTTTCATTTTGAGAGTGCTAAGAAAGATTACAGTTGAAATTATATTGTAATTAATTTTGTATTTCCCATTGCATTTCAGCTCTGACCCTTCAGTTTGTGAGTCATAGCTTCTTGGAGTATCATGACCCAACCATTGGTGAGTATCTTTTGTATATCTGTTTTCTATATTGTAAGTAACTTACCAAGTAATTACATTGCTATAGTTTCTGACAGCGCCTCAGTGAGAAATGTGTATTTTTGGTGATAGAAGTTCACTCTCGACGTGGTTCGGAAGTCACGTAAAGCTGTTGGTCCCGTTGCTGAGTCCCGTTGCTGAATAACCTCTGGTTCCATGCAACATAAAAACACCATACAAACAAACAAATATAGTTTCTGACTTATGCAGCAGCCTTTTATTTAAAAGTTGTGGTAGCACCAAGATAATTTAGTGTAGGTAACAAGCCCCGCCCACTTAACGGGTGTGTTGGAACGACTTAGGCGACTGAGTCATTCTGTTAATAGGCGACTGAGTCTTTCTGTTATTGCCACTCACATGATCAACATGGTTGAGCTTGCTGCAGCTTTGTTCACCAAATTTTTGGTTATTCTTGCTGGAGTTTGGTGAAGTATTCTCTCTCTTGTGTGGCGTTCAAGCTTTTGTTTGCTTTTGTAAGCTTTTTGAATTAGTTATACAAATCTGATTCAAGTGTTTGCTATTGTAATGAAGGATGTAGAGCTACACTGACTTAAATTATGTTATGATTCACTTACTAAGTGCAGTAACTGTAGAGGGCAGTTATGTTCTAAGGAGAATACTTGTGATGAGTGCAAGGATTGAGATGAGAGAAAGCGGAAGGTTCTTGAATGTCGCCATAATGAGCTTGAAAGTGATAGGAAGAGAAAGGCAGCCTCTAGACCTGAGAGTAGGTCTTCAATTAGCCTAGATTCTTCCCATAGGCCTAAGTAAAATCTTAGTACATACTACTACTATGCCCTCTTCCCCTGTTCCCATCTTTTTTCCCATCCCCAGCCCTAGTACTATCAGTCCATTTACTCCCATGCTTCTGACCCTGATGCCATTGCCAAACTTGCGTCCAGGGTTGATAAGAAGTTAAACCTTGTATGCTTACTGTGTCTGAGATAGGGGCATCCCTGAATGTTCTAATGGACAAAGTGTTTCGTGATAAAATGACACTGAAGTGCAAGTGGAGGATGCGCCTGTTGCATGAATCCAGATTTCGACAGACAGCCGTTAGAAAGTCAAGTCTCTGGATGTGCATCATTTGTCGTCAAGTTTGGAGTCTGATTCCAGTAACGGGTGCCACGGCTGCGTCCTTGATTCGCCCCAGTCATTCAAGAGGCATGTGGATGAAGTTGGTCGCCGTTCTCTGCTTCCTGTTAAGCGGTACAAGGAGGCACTTTGCACACTCCACAGCCTTCCTGCAGCTACACTGGATCCCTCAGTCTTTGCCTTGGTCTGACTTCCTACTCACCCATGGGATTTGCCAGAATCATTCTCTGCTGAATGCCCATCTGTTGAGTGCCCTCTTTGGAATCTCAGCGCCCAAAGGACTGCTTCAGGCGTGTGTCGTCTAAGCTCTTGTCTCATCCAGAGTGCCCAGCTCCAGCCTCCGAGTGCCTTGCACCACCGGCCAAGTGCCTGCTCTTCATTACCTTCATATATACCACTCCTGAGTGCCAAGTGTCCACCTTGGATCAAGATAAGCCTTCTTTGGTGCCCATCAGGCAATAGTTATCTGAAATCATGAACTTCTTAAGAAAGCTCCTGGCTCCAGGTCTGCTCATGACTTGTTCCCATCTCGAATATCTTCTTATGAAGAAGAGATCGACCAAGACCTTATTCCTCCTTCAGCTTATGCAGCTCTTCTTTGCTAGTTTTCCTTCATTTTTCACTACAACTGCCCTGGTCTCGCCTGCTTCCCCCTTCATGATGAGGAGCCTCCCAGAAGATAGGTCTAGGCTTATTAAGATGGTTCTTTCCTCCTTATCTAAGAATGTGATCAAAGAAATTGGAGACTGGCTCCCTGCTAAGAGGGAGCAAGGTAAGGCTACTTTCTCCTATCCTCCCTGTCATCTGGTTAAGAGGAGATACCTCTTAAGGAAGATACGTTCTCTTGACCACCTAGATAAGAACCTCTCAAGGTTTTTGAGGTTTTCAGCTTCCAAAACTCTATGTTGGAGTCCTTGCTAAGATCATAGCATTTTGCTACAGATTTCTTTGGAGTCTTGTCGTACACAGACAAACCAATCAAGGATGGCTCTTTAGAACTTGCTGTCATGCACAGACAGAGCAATCAGAGATGTCTCTTTGGAACTTGCAGCCCTTTTGTCTTTCAGGGTTCTGAAGAAAAGCAAACTTTGATACTTCTTCACCACTAGAGGAGTCACACCAGAGGTCAGAGTTTGCTATTTGCGTTTGGATTTGCTTCACCTTTTCCGTCGGACAATAGAGGAAGAAATCAATTCAGACCTCCAGAAGTAGTCCACTCAAGATCTCTTAGCAATCTTTCAAGCACCCCAAGGATTCGTAGTCATTGTCGTTTGTGCCTAAGACGGTCTCTTTACTTCAACAACAGCCTTTTCGTGAAAGGAAGATTCTGAAGGAGGGCTACTCCATTCCCTATATAGAGAACCGTCCTTTGGTAATTTCTCCCATCTTCTTGACAGCCTACTCAAAAGGCTCAGATGAGCATTCAGCCCTTTTGAAGCAAGCATCCTCTCTCCTTCTAAAGAGAGCTATAGAAGAAGTCGAGGACATCCGCACAAAGAGCTTGTACAATCGCCTGTATGTAGTCCCTAAAGCGTCAGGGGGTGGAGACCAGTCCTCGATATAAGTGCCCTCAATCTCTTCGTAAGGAAAACGAAGTTAAAAATGGAGACAAATCAGTCAGTCATGTCATCTTTTCATCTGGGCAATTGGATGATAACGTTTGATATGCAGGACGCATAATTCCATTTCCCCATCCATCGGGACTCCAGGAGGTATCTCAGGTTTGTCTTCCAGGGCAAATTATTTCAGGTTTGGGATCTCTGCTTTGGTTTGGCCTCTCCACAGCATCTCAAGTGCTTACTCGAGTCTTCACACCTCTCACAAATAGCTTCAGCTGATCAGCATCAGCATCAATCTTTACCTGAAACCTGACTTGCTTTTTTGATCCCCTTCAAAGGAGAAGTGGCAAACAAAATAAAGGACTTGTAGACTATTCTTTTCCTTACTCAGGAACTAGGAATTCTTATAAATCTCCAGAAGTCCTAGTTAAACGCAACACAAGGGATCTGCTATTTGGGGATGATTCTCAATTTTCAAACTTTTCGGGCTTTTCCGTGCCCCTAGAGAACCGCCAACTGCCTCTAGATGTTCCTCAGTTTTCTTGCCCTCTCATCTTCAGCTCATCAAATGGATGGATGAGAACCTACTAGGAACCCTAGCGTCCATCAAGACGTTAGTCAAGCTGGGTATACTCACATGAGAATCCTCCAATTCTATCTAAAAGCCAACTGGGACAAGAGAACCCAACAGACTCAGCCGTGTTTCCCATCACTCAGGAAATCAATTCAGACCCAGTGGTGGCTGTTGGAAGGAAGACTTTCACAGGGAAAATCTCTCTGCCTCTGAGCCCCAACCAAGATTGTTACTCAGACACCTCGGATCTAGGTTGGGGTGCCCTTCTGGGAAGCCAGGAAGTTTACAGGACGTGGTCCCCAGAAGAACGGAACCTTCATATCAATGTTAGGAAGTCAAAGGCAATTTATCTAATTAGGCCTTCAGTGCTCTTCTACCATAACCTACAAGTAAGTGGTAGCCCATGTGGACAACACCACTACACTGACATAAGTATATCCAAAAGCAGGGAGGCACTCATTCCTTTTCTCTTCCAGGCAGCAAAGGATCTTCTCGTATGGGTAGACCAAAATCAAGTGACGCAGGTCACTGAACGTTTAGGCAGACAAAATGATTCATCGGAAGCAGGTCCTTCCCACCAAGTGGACCTTGGATCCCACGGTCTGTCTTGCCCTTTGGAGATTGTGGGCGAACCGACTTTGGACCTGTTTGCCACCTCAAGAAACTATTGTCACCCTTTGTTTGCTCTCTCAGCTCCGGATCCCCTGGCGTTGGTGACAGACACCATGCTTCAAGACTGGTCAGGCCTGGATCAGTATGCCTTCTTGCCCTTCAACATAGTGAGGGAAGTGCTGAACAAGTTCTTCTCCCACTACAAAGTCTCGAGGATCCTCGTAGCTCTGTTCTGGCTCATGAAGGAGTGGTTCCCTGACCTTCTGTGGCTTTTGGTGAGCTTCCCCAAAAAATCATGGCTACTCAAACGACCTCACTTCAAGAGATACCACCAAAGGTTGTCCACTCTTGCCCTGACAGGCTTCAGACTATCAGGAAGCTTGCCAGAGCAAAAGGCTTTTCAAGAGCAGTTGCAAAAGCTATTGCAAGATGCAGATAATGATCTTGTTGTGACGTCTACTAGGCGAAATGGACAGTTTTTAACAGATGGTGTCTCAGACATAACGTCTTGTCTTTTGAGACATCTTTGACCCAAATAGCAGACTTCTTCCTCTATCTGAGAACTTCTAGATGTCTGTCCTCTTCCATCATTATAGGATATCAAGCTGTTCTTAGGTCGGTTTGTAAGCGTAGAGGTCTGAACCTCGTCAAGTCATTGGACACTTCTAAGCAGGAGGAGGCCAATCTGGTTTCCTGAAACCTAGACGTTGTGCTGAAGTGGCTCAGGCAGGCCCTCCATTTCGGACCCTCCGTTCTGATTCCCTAAAAGACCTCGCTCGAAGACACTTCCTTGTGGTTTTGGCAACTGCCAAGCGTTTAAGTGAATTGCAAGCTATTGACAAGAGGGTAGGCTTTTCCCAAGGAGGTGCAGTTTGCTGTTTTACCATAGGTTTCCTAGCCAAGAATGAGGACTCTTCCAACCCCTGGCCTTGCTCCTTCCACTTTTAAGAGTTTAATGGAAATTCTGGGCCCAGAGGAAGAGGAAAGAGGTCTTTCGCCAGTCAGAGCCCTGAGATACTCTCTGCAAAGGACTGAGAAGATCAGAGGGCCATCCAGTAAACTATGTGTTTTGTCAAGGATCCATCTCGCCCTCTTTCGAAGAACGCATTGTCGTTTTTCCTAAAAGACCTGATTTTGGGAGGCATATTCTCTGATTCAGGAGGGCATTTTGCCTTCATTCAATGAACAAAATGCATGAAGTCCGAGGCAGTCGCTACATCTCTTGCTTCTAAGCATAATTTGTCCCTTTTGTCATTCTTCAGTCGACCTTTTGGAGGTGCAGTCAATCTTCGCATCTCACAGTGTTTGAGAATTGCAGTCCCTTGGGGCCATTATCAGTGGCTGATATGGTATTTGGGGAAGAAGCAGAGAAAGCATTCTTTTTCTCCTCTGTCTTTTTGCCTTGATGTAAAGTGTTGAGGTTTGGGGAGCTTGGGGTTACGTTATAACTGGAGTGCCCACCAGTCTTATGGATTCGTTGTGGTTTTTGTCAGTGTAGATGACAGCATTGTCTGGTCATTGGTTTTATTGGTATTGCAAGACTCCCACTTAAGTAGAGGCGATCCTCACCTCAACTGCCAAGCCACTACAGGTTAAGATGAGCACCAACCAGAGGCAGTATTCATCTGCAGTAGCTTTCTTACCTGGTAAGGAAACAACAAGCATTGTTTCAGTGCTTACCATCCTAGCTATTTCAAAGTCATTATCACACCTTAATGTTTTGGAATAGAATATGTCCATTCAGCCCACCTCCAATTAATGTGGGATTCAGCTTTTTGATTACTACTTGGTAAGTTACTTACTTGAAAATTATTTTTTCATGATAATAAGATTAAGTTTCATATATACTTGCTGAAGTAATTACAGAATCAAAACCTCCCTCCTCCTCCTCTCTTCTCCTCTCCCATGGACATAAGGGCACAAATAAATGACGCTTTTCAGCTAAGTTGTTCCAACACACTTTTTAAATTGGGGGGTTGATTGTCACCTGCACTAAACTATTGAAGCACTACGACGATTTTTAGATAAAAGGCTGCTGCACAAGTTAGAAACTAAAGCTGTGTAATTTAATTGCATAGTAAGTATATATGAAACTTAATCTATATGAAAATGTAATTTTTGTTTGGTCAGAAATGAAATCTTGAGTTTAATAATTATCAGAATGTTAGCAAAGAATATAGTCTCATAATAATACAGTCTTTTACAGAAATTAGTGCATGTTTATGTATAAATCCAGGGGTGCAAGAGTCCATGTAATTATCAGATAATCCTCTCAGAGTAATGTAATCTTCAAAATGGTAATTGATTTCACTTGAGGTACACTGTATAGTGTAGCTATTCTAAATATTCATGTAAACTAAATTCCGTTCTCTAGTACCAATGTCACTCCTCTTGCAGAAGATGCATACCAACAACAGGCTGTTATTGATGGGGAAGCAGCCATCCTTGATATCTTGGATACTGCAGGCCAGGTAATTGCATTATATTTTCAAAGAACATAAAAGACCTAAGGTTTGTACTTCTAGGAAAAATACAAATTAGCCTTAGTATTAATAAACATTACTTAATATAATTTATCTAGCCCTAAATCCCCAAAACCCGCACCAAAATTTACCACATTGGCAACCCTGTTACCTCCTATTCTGTCCGCCAGTTGGCAACACTGCCGTTGACAGTTACAAAACCTTCCCTTGAAAATCAGTTGTTACGAGCGCCCGTGCTGTTTACATCACGGCCGCTCTTTATAAATTTCCTAAACCTTTTGTGCCTTTAAGCTTTCATTAATTGTTAATGTGACTGTTGATTACCACTCACGTATTACATCCACGAAATAGTGAATTAACTTTTATTTCCATTGTGGTATTTATTTTATATTACAAACTTTTGTGCGGCCCGAAATTACGTGAACTATCCATCAGTCCAATGGATTGCCAAGATAATTCGATGCTTCCTTCAGCCAGCAACATCAGGAATTGCCCGGCTTGTGGGACGAAGATGAGTAGCAGGGAGTATGAACCCCATGACATTATAGCTCTTGTAGTGGACAGGTTTGTGACCTGACTTCTCGTTGCGACTTATGTAACCCTTGGTCTGACGAAGACATGACGACTTATATGAAACATCAAAGAATCTTGCAGCGCAAAAAATTGAGTAAAGGGAAAAAGAAATTGGTAGCTAGACCTGTATCTAATGATTTCCTTGACTTGTGCGCTCATGGTTCTGGCTCTTCGGTTTCGGTATCGTGTGATTCCGATTCCGAATTAATTGATGCTTTGCCACCTGTACAACGGTAAATAGTGAAGTCGTTTCTGATGTTGATTCAAAGTTTTTGGTGATGGAAACTAGTTTGGAAACAGGAATTAAAACAATTTCAGCTTAGTTTAGATAGAGACATCTCAGCCAATTTTAACAAGCTGTCAGAAAATTTTGAAGAAGCTTTTACTAGAATGTCTAACACTCTTTTAGATTCATTTTCAGCTCCTCGTCAGATACCTGTCGACAGCACCATGGGTAATGGTGCAGCAGATACCCTGGCTTGTGAACCCCGTCGTGGCAAAGGCCTAGGGGGGATCCGGTCCGGGCAGGTGCCTGATAATTCTTTACCCAATGTGTCCCCTGTTAGCCTGTAACAGTGCCAAAGGGCGCTTATTTTTTAGAGAGGAGGGGTATTAGTGTTAGAACTAAGATAGCTAGTCGTCAGGATCTTACTTCAGGGGAGGTTTCTCAGTTAGGATCTGACGATGATGATGATGTGGATTCGTGTGATATTGATGTTTCCTTGAACGGTGGTCATGATGTCGAGTTCAAGAAACTTTTTTTAAATTTAATTTTGAGTTTTCTTCCTCAGGTGAGGCCTAAAAGCAGAAAGCAGCCTCGCCCTCGTGTTACAGAAGGGATTTTTCTTGACGGTCCTTCCTGGTCGTGGGAATTTTTATGTTTTCCCTTTACTCAGAGGTTCGCGAGATTGAGGGCGGACGTCGCCACTAAGCTTTCAAAGGTGATCGGGAAGGGAAGAGGAAGCTCTCTTCTCTTCTTCGACACCGAGAGGAGTTTATCAGGTGGCGGATGATACTTCATTCTCTCGACCCCCCAAGCTAAATCCTGATTTTCTCCGACTTTCGGGTCAACCTTTGCTTTCCAAGGCTTTGGTCTCGGTCTCAATCGAAGACTTTATTGCCATGGAGTCTGTTATGAGCTCCTTACAAGAAGCTCAGTCCTTCAATATGTGGGTCCTCGGAGGTCTTTTAATGTATATCAAGGACTCCGGGTGTTTGTAGTTCTAAAGGCCTCGGGTGCCTGGCGCCCCATCATAGATCTTTCGGTCCTTGAACAAGTTCATTCTAAAGTCCAAGTTCCGATGGAGACGGCTCAGACTGTTCTTTCATCCGTCAGGATGGGGGACTGGATGATTTCCATCGATCTGCAGGATGCTTATCTGCAAATCCCCATCCATCCAAAGAGCAGACCTTACCTTCGGTTTTTCACGGACTCGGGAGTTTTCCAGTTCAGACCCTTTGTTTCGGCTATTGTGCATCAGTTAAATGTAAGGATGCTTCGGTATCTGGACGATTGGCTAGTCCAGGCCGAATCTCTAGAGAAATGTTCTCCGGTTGAGGGAGATAGTTCTGTCTCTTTGTGTCGAGTTGGGCATTCGTGTCAACTTCGACAAGTCCAATCTAATCCCTTGCCAGATCATGACTTATCTGGGGATTGTTTTGAATTATCAGATTAAGTCTGGTCGAAGAATTTTTGTCCTCCGTAATGCAGCCAGTTTCTCTTTGGAGGACTCTCCTGGGCCATTTGTCATCCCTCATCCAACTGGTTCCCGGAGGTCGTCTCAGAATGAGGTCCCTTCAGTCGACACTTCGCCAGTCGTGGGATTTCGTGTCCGAGGACACGATAGTCACCTCCTCTCCACAATGTCGGAAGGATGCAAGTTCACTGCCTCAAGTCAGGGACGTCTCTTGTTTCAGTTCTGCCTGACCTAATGTTTTGGTCAGACGCCTCAGATCAAGGTTGGGGTGCGTACCTGGGCTCCAAAGCTGCTTCGGGCCTTTGGTCAGAGGAAGAGAGGATCATGTCAATAAATTGGAGGAAACTAAGGGCAGTGTACCTAGGCCCTCTTTCATTTCAGGATCAATGTTGGAGTCGGTTGTCATGATCTTTGTCGACAACCAAGGTGGCACTCAGTCGGACCTTCTCACTCAAGAAGCCCGATCAATCCTGTGTTGGGCAGAAGACAGGGATTACATAAGTTGGTCCTTCAGTTTACGCTGGGCCATCACAACGTCATAGCAGACACCTTGTCGAGACCGAACGAAGTTCAAGGGTCGGAATGGACACTGCCAGAAAGTCTTCGACAGCCTCAGGAAAAAGTGGCCTGTCACAGTCGATCTGTTTGCCACCCCACTGAATTTTTGGTGCCAGATCTTCTTCGCCCCTTACCAGACTCCTCAGAGTGCTGGGACAGATGCTCTTTTGCAGGACTGGGAGGGCCTTCCAAGCCTATGCATTTCCTTCTTCACTCTGGTGAGGTCAGTCCTCAACAAAGTGAGGCCAACCAAGCATCTGAATCTCCTTCTGGCCACAGAAGGAGTGGTTTCCCGACCTACTGGAAGCACTGGTGGAGCCCCCATTGTCTGACAGAGAGACCAGATCTTCTCAAACAACCCCATTTTCATTGGTTCCATCAGAGGCTCCACATGCTTCATCTTCATGCCTGGAGACTGTCAGGAGATTCTCCAAGCACAAAGGGTTCTCCTCCAGAAGTGGTGCGACAGTTTGGCTCTTGGCAGACAGCAATCAACCAGAGTGAATTATCAGGGTAAATGGTCGGTTTACAGACGTTGGTGTAAGTCTCAAGGACATTCAATTTCTAGACCTTCCTTACCAAAAGTAGCAGAGTTTTTAGTTCATTTACATCATGACAGGGCCCTGTCACCTTCGTGCATTAAGGGTTATAGGTCGATGCTTTCCTATGTTTTTAAGGTGAGGCTCCCTGAAATCTCTTCATCTTATGTCATTAGAGATTTAATTCGATCCTTTTCCCTATCTTGACCCAGTCCGCAGTGTTCTCCTCTGACATGGGACTTTAATAAAGTCCTTCAAGCATTAAGGTTCCCTCCGTTTGAGCCTCTGAATACGTCTAATTTAGGGACCTCTCTTCTAAGACACTCTTCCTTGTCTCACTGGCTACAGCCAAGAGGGTGGGTGAACTGCAAGCACACACTGTGGTTGCCAGATCTGGACAAGACATGATTTTGTCATAACTTCCGAATTTGTCGCAGGGTGAACTGCAAGCACACACTGTTCTGGTTGCCAGATCTGGACAAGACATGATTTTGTCATAACTTCCGAATTTGTCGCAAAAGACTGAATCGTCTGATAATCCCATTCCCAGGTCTTTCGTCTGAAGTCGCTGG